>NC_057796.1:401573353-401873353 GCF_018294505.1 Triticum aestivum | reverse complement strand
CTAGGCGGTGGGGCCGGCCTGTCGACCAAGTAGTCGGCAGCCGGCGGGACCCAGCAGCCGGCGGAGAAGCCGGCGAGCGTAGACACTGACGGCTGCGACCAGTTCCCAGTCGGATTACCATTGTACCCCCGGGGGGTAGGCCTATATAAACCCCCCGGAGCACCCATGCAAAGGGTTCGCACCCAAGCATAGTTGGCCTCTGAGCATAGATTTGCCCTCTAAGCATAGCACACACACCTTAGATAGAGAGAAGCAGGAGCTAGCCTTGTTCTTCTTCTCCCTTGATCTCAACAGCTCTAGGAGCGATTGTAGCTGCCTTTTATCGATCTAGTGATCATGCGGAGACCCCACAGAGCAGGACTAGGGGTGTTATCTCCTCGGAGAGCCCCGAACCTGGGTAAGATTCGCCGGCGTGCATGTCTTCGCCTCATCCCGTTTTCAGGCACCGGCGGCGTTTTATTGGCTCCCACAATGATAAGACATCCCTTGGCATATGTCGCACCAACCACCCGACATTTGGCGCCCACCTTGGGGCCAGGTGCACCATCGTCCGGAGACCTGTTCTGGACGGGAACCCTCTTCCTCCCCCGCGAGCGCAGCCAGCCTGCTGCGCCCGATGGCGTTTGCCTCGACGCGCTGCAAGGCGTCGACGACGCCTGCGCAGCGAGCCGCCTCGCCGATCTGCTCGGCGAGACACGCATCTCCGACGAGCCTGCGTCCGACGCAGGCACCGACTACCCCGAGAGCCGCCTCGTCAGCCTCCTCGACCAACTTCACGTCTACAGCGAGCCTGCTACGGACATGGAGTCTGTCGGCTCCACCGACCCGATGCTCATCGACTCCGACACCGCGTCGCTTGACGCCTACCCCTCCGACGTGGTGGTCTTCGACGACCCCCTCCCTCGAGCTGACAGCGGCAGCAGCGCTGTCACCGAAGTGCTGGTCATCAGCCACGTCTCCAACTCGGGCAAGAATGCCCGCGACGCCCAGCAAGCGGCGATGCACGACCTCTCCGTCCCCATCCCGGCCAACGCCGACGCCGAAACCCTGGAGGCACGCCGCCTTGCCCTCATCGCGGAGGGCCAGAAGATAGCCTCGATGAGACGCCTCACCGAGGCCCACCAACGCGAAGTCGACCGCGCCGCCTTCGGCACGCCGCCGCCTAGCGGCCCGAGCCGAGCCGGCTTCGTCCAGAAGCGTGGCGCAGCCGTTGCTAGCATGTTGGGCGCAGATCGCCCCGTCTACGCCACCCCGCTCGAGAATCTGCGAGCCGCTCAGGCGGCTGCAGAGGACCTCAATGGGCTGGGAGCCGACGAGCTCCCCTACATGACAAGATGGATCCAGCAGCTGATCGACACGGCTGCAGAATGGCACGAAGCCGGCACCCGTGCTGATAGTCATCCCCCGCGCAGGGAGCACGCCGCGACGTCCCGCTCGCCGACTGCGAGCGACGCGCGCCAGAAGAAAGACAAGGAGCCGGCTGCCAGCCGCAGCCGGACTCGCATCACCATCGAGCGCGACGCGGATGGCCGCCCTCGAGCTGTAGAGCACCAAGGAAATCTGCCTCCTCCCCCGCCTCGAAGAGAAAGACGCCTCACTCCGCCGCCTATCACGCACCCGACTCTTGGCGACCGACTCGGCCGCCGAGAAGGAGTCGGCGAGAACACGCCCGCCACAGGATCGACCGCCTTGCTCGATCCTTGGCGTTAGAAGAAGAAGACGATGTCGGCCAGCCATGCTTTGGCCCCCGCATCCGCGACGAGCCCTTCCCCAAAGGGTTCTCGCTCCCCAGAGACACGCCCAAGTACAACGGCTCGGTGAAGCCGGAAGATTGGCTCATCGACTACTCCACGGCCGTCAGCATCGCCAACGGCAATCGGCGCGTCGCCGTGAAGTACGTCCCCCTGATGCTGCAAGGCACTGCGCGCACATGGCTCAACAGCCTCAAGCCCTACAGCATCAACAGTTGGCTGGACTTCACCGAAGTTTTCGTCCGCAACTTCACCAGCACCTACAAGCGGCCTCCCAAGCCTCGCCAGCTCTCCCTCTGCGTCCAGGGGCCCAACAAGTCGACTCGCGACTACCTCACGCGATGGGCCGAGCTCCGCAACTCCTGCGAGGGAGTGCATGAGGTCCAGGCCATCGAGTACTTCACCGCCGGGTGCCGAGAGGGCACCCTCCTCAAGCACCGACTCCTCTGTGACGAGCCGGCTACCCTCGATGAGTTGCTGGTCATCGCTGACAAATACGCCACTGCCGACTCCTCAATGAAGACCGAGCTCCGAGTGGATGCCTCAGGGAAAGTAGTTGCTCCGGCTCCCAAGACGCCGGCTGGCGACCCTAATCGGCGCCCCTACCAGAACGACCACACGCGCAAGGGCCCCATGCCGACCTCCTCCAGTCGGTAGGTGGCCACAGTTGAAGACGAGCAGCCCGAAGAGCGGCCTGCTCCCAAGAAGAAGGGTGGCCGGCCGCCCTGGCAGCCGTCTTTCTCCTACGAGCAAGCACTCGATGCTCCCTGCAAGTTCCACAGCGGCACGAAGCCGTCTAACCACACAACCCGGAAATGCCACTGGCTCACCCGCATCACCAAGGGCGAAGGAATGTTGCCGCCTCCGCCTCCCGGCCCGCCGCCTCCAGCCCCCAAGCAGCCGGCGGCTCGGCCGGCGGTCGGCGCCATCCAAGACGAATTCCCCGAAGAGCACGCCGCCTACGTCGTCTTCACAAGTCAAGCCGACGACAAGCGCAACCGACGCCGGCAGCACCAAGAAGTGAACGCAGTCGCCTCTAGCACCGCCGAGTTCATGCACTGGTCGGAAAAGCCAATCAGCTGGAGCCAGGCCGACCACCCAGAGGTGATGCCGTCGCCTGGCTCCTATGCTATGGTCTTGGACGTCACCCTTGCGACGGAGAGGCGAGCTGCCAGATTTTCCCGCATCCTGATAGACGGCGGAAGTAGTATCAACATACTATACCGCGATACCATGGACAAGCTGAACATCAAAGCGAAGCAGCTCATGCCGAGCCGCACCGTCTTCCATGGTATCGTACCCGGCCTGTCTTGCTCTCCAATCGGCAAGATCAAAATGGATGTTCTCTTCGGAGACAAGGATCATTTTCGCCGGGAAGCAATATGGTTCGAGGTAGTGGATCTGGAGAGCCCCTATCATGCACTGCTTGGCCGACCTGCTTTGGCCAAGTTCATGGCTGTGCCCCACTACGCCTACCTGAAGATGAAGATGCCGAGCTCGAAGGGGATCATCACGGTAGCCGGCGACTACAAGAAGTCCATCGAGTGTGCCATGGCCAGCAGCCGGCTGGCCGAGTCCCTCGTGGTGGCAGAAGAGAAGAAGATGTTGGAACGGGTTGTGGCCATGGCCGGCAAACAGCCGGCCTTGTCCCCCAACCCCAAGGATTGTGATGCGCAGGGCTCCTTCCAGCCTGCAAAAGAGACAAAGAAGATACCTCTGGACCCGGAGAACCCAGAGAGGTTTGCTGTGATTGGGGCGAACTTGGACAGTAAATAGGAAGGCGAGCTCGTCGACTTCCTCCATGAGAATCGAGACATCTTTGCATGGTCCCCAAAGGACATGCCGGGTGTCCCGAAGGATTTCGCCGAGCACAAATTACATGTCCGAGCTGACGCGAAGCCGGTCAAGCAACCCCTCCGCCGACTGTCAGAAGAGAAGCGAAGAATTGTGGGAGAAGAGATAGCCCGGCTCCTCGCAGCCGGCTTTATCATGGAAGTGTTCTTTCCAGAGTGGCTTGCCAACCCAGTTCTGGTTCTGAAGAAGAATAACAAGTGGCGCATGTGTATAGACTACACGAGTTTGAACAAGGCCTGCCCAAAGGATCCGTTTGCTCTGCCATGGATTGATCAAGTGATAGACTCCACAGCCGGATGCGAGCTGTTAAGTTTTTTGGATGCATACTCAGGGTATCATCAGATCAAGTTGGACACGGCTGACCGCCTGAAGACTGCCTTCATCACACCCTTTGGAGCTTTCTGCTACCTGACAATGACATTCGGCTTGAGAAATGCCGGTGCCACTTTTCAGCGTTGCATGCAGAAATGTCTCTTGAAACAACTCGGCAGAAATGCCCACGTCTATGTAGACGACATTGTGGTGAAGACAGAGAAGCGCGGTACCTTGCTGGAAGAGCTGAAAGAAACATTTGCCAACTTGCGCCGATTCCAGATCAAGCTCAACCCCGAGAAGTGCGTGTTCGGAGTGCCAGCCGGCCAGCTGCTAGGCTTCCTGGTCTCCGAGCGCGGCATTGAGTGCAACCCCGTCAAGATCAAGGCCATCGAGAGGATGGAGATTCCCACCAAGCTGCGAGATGTGCAGAAGTTCACTGGCTGCTTAGCCTCCCTGAATCGTTTTATCAGCCAACTAGGAGAAAAGGCTCTCCCCCTATACCGATTGATGAAGAAGTCCACTCACTTTGAGGGGAATGATCAAGCCGACCAAGCCTTCCATGAGTTGAAGAAAATGTTGACCACTCTGCCTGTCCTGGCTGCGCCGACTGAGAAGGAGCCCATGCTCCTCTACATCGCCGCGACTAGCCGAGTCGTCAGCACTGTTGTTGTGGTCCAGCGCCCGGAGGAAGGCCGAGCCCAGCTGGTCCAGAGGCCGGTCTACTATCTCAGCGAAGTACTATCCAGCTCAAAGCAAAACTACCCGCACTACCAAAAGATGTGCTATGGGGTGTACTTCGCTGCCAAGAAATTGAAGCCCTACTTCCAAGAGCACCCCATCACGGTCGTGTGCACTGCCCCGCTCGCCGAGATCATAGGCAGCCGGGATGCATCCGGCCGGGTGGCCAAATGGGCCATCGCCTTGGCGCCCTACACGATCTTCTATCAACCCCGCACCGCCATCAAGTCGCAAGCATTGGCCGACTTGCTCGTCGACTGGGCCGAGACCCAGTACTTACCGCCGGCTCCCGACTCTACCCATTGGCGGATGCACTTTGACGGGTCCAAGATGCGCACCAGCATGGGAGCCGGCATCGTCCTCACCTCTCCCAAAGGCGACAAGCTCAAGTACACGCTGCAGATCCACTTCGCCGCCTCCAACAACGTCGCCGAGTATGAGGCGCTCGTACATGGGCTCCGGCTAGCCAAAGAACTCGGCATACGCCGGATCCTGTGCTACGGCGACTCCGACTTAGTGGTCTAGCAATCATCTGGCGACTGGGACGCCAAGGACGCGAACATGGCGAGCTACCGTTTTCTCGTCCAACAGATGAGCGGATACTTCGAAGGGTGTGAGTTCCTTCACGTGCCAAGGGCCGACAATGACCAAGCAGATGCCCTAGCACGGATCGGCATCACCCGACAAGCCATACCGACTGGCGTCTCCCTCCAGCGCCTCCTCAAGCCGTCCATCAAGCCGTCTCCAGAGTCGGATTCCATCTTCGTACCGCCTGCGCCAGAAACAGCCGGATCCGACTCGAGAAATCCCGCAGGCGGCACGGGGACTCCGACGACTGGCCCGGGGACTGCCGTAGTCGCACCCGGCCCGGGGACTTCAGAACCCGGCCCGGGGACTGCAGCAGTCGGCCCGGGGACTGCAACGACACAAGAAGCGGTGGCCGACTCCAATTCAACACCCAACCCACCCACCCGAGTCATGGTGACCACATTAACAGAAGAAGAAGTCACAGCTCCCTCATGGGCCCAGCCCATCCTCAAGTTCCTAGTCAGCAGAGAGCTGCCGGCTGATGAGATCTCAGCAAGACTAGTACAACGACGAGCCGCGGCATACACAATAATCAACAGGGAGCTTGTGAAGCGCAGCATCACTGGAGTCTTCCAGCGTTGCGTCAAGCCAGAAAAAGGAGTGGCAATCCTCAAAGACATCCACCAAGGCGAATGCGGCCACCACGCAGCCTCAAGATCCCTTGTGGCCAAGGCTTTCCGCCATGGTTTCTTCTGGCCGACTGCCTTGGAGGATGCTAAAGAAATAGTCAAGAGCTGCAGAGGATGCCAAGTTTTAAGTTCCAAGCAACACCTGCCGGCTTCTGCCCTCAAGACCATTCCCCTCACCTGGCCTTTTGCCGTCTGGGGACTGGACATGGTGGGCCCCTTCAAGACAGCCCGCGGCGGCTTGACACATCTACTCGTTGCTGTGGACAAGTTCACAAAGTGGATCGAAGCCAAGCCGATTAAGAAGCTGAACGGGCCGACTGCCGTAACATTCATCACCGACATCACTACTCGGTACGGCGTGCCGCACAGCATCATCACCGACAACGGCACGAACTTCGCCAAAGGTGCACTGGCACGTTTCTGCGCGACGCAGGGCATCCGACTGGACTTAGCGTCCGTTGCCCACCCGCAGTCAAACGGCCAGGTCGAGCGAGCAAATGGACTCATCCTCTCCGGCATCAAGCCCCGACTGGTTGTACCACTGGAGCGATCGGCTGGCTGCTGGCTCGAAGAGCTGCCGGCTGTCCTTTGGAGTCTGCGCACTACACCCAACAAGTCAACCGGCTTCACTCCATTCTTCCTCGTGTACGGTGCCGAGGCTGTCATCCCCACAGACATCGAGTTCGACTCGCCTCGGATCACCATGTACACGGAGGAGGAAGCCAAAGAAGCAAGAGAAGATGGCGTCGACCTACTGGAAGAAGGCCGGCTGTTAGCCCTCAGCCGGCCCGCCATCTACCAGCAAGGGCTGCGCCGCTACTACAACCGCAAGGTCAAGCCAAGATCCTTCCAAGAGGGCGACCTTGTGCTCCGGCTGATCCAGCGAACAGCCGGCCAGCACAAGCTCTCGGCCCCTTGGGAAGGCCCCTTCGTCGTCAGCAAGGCACTCGGCAACGACTCCTACTACTTGATCGATGCGCAAAAACCAAGAGCACGCAAGAGAGACGACGCCGGCAAGGAGTCGGAGCGACCATGGAACGCAAACTCCTAAGACGATTTTACAACTGAAAAGCAGTATGTATCATGCTCCCCTTTCGTATTAAGCACAAACCAACAGGCCCCCCGAACAGTACTCGGGGACTGCCTTTTATTTATCTATGAATGAAGAGTGTCATATCCTTGAATGTATTATTACATTTTGAATTTTTGTCCGGCACCGGGTTCGACTAGTCGGCCCGGGGACTGGCCGCCTTGAGCTATATCGCATGTTTTTCCTAAAGTCAGAAAAGTAGTGCGCCGGCTCCCAAGTCCTCTCTTGTTGAAAGTCGCAGCTCAAAGAACTGACTGTCCGACTAGCAAGAGAGAAGACAGAAAGGACGCCTGCACGAAAAACGGCTAAGGAACAACTAACCTTTATAGCAAAGAGACGGCCTCCAAATATGCCTGCCGGCTGTCAAAGCAGCCGGCTGGCCGGCTTCCTAAAAAACTTAGCTTTAGTCCAACAGAGCTAAAGTACTTCCCCCTCCCCAATCGGCCAGGCACTCCCCGGCTACAGATTGCAGAGCAACTGTTTGACTGGGGAGGTGGCAACCAAGGGAGGGCGGCAAAGGAAAAAGCAGAAGGACAAAAAAGCAAAAGTACAAGGAAAGACCAAATGCATAAGTTATATATACATGAAGCCGCCAAAAGGCCGGCAACAGACTTAAGTTTGAATACACCCAGTGGGTGGAATTGTGCAGACTTAACCAAACATTGTTCAAAAGTAACAAGACAGGAAAACAAAAGAAAGAAGACTAAGGCGCGACATGAAGGCCGAGCTGGTCGGTGAAGGCGGCCTCGCCGGCTGAAGGAGTGGCTGCCTAGCGGGTCTCGGCTTGGCTACCACCTACGGCAGGCGACGCACTCGTGTGCGACGTGGTGCTGGAGGTGCGGTCAGGATGAGGCTGGCCGGCTGCTCCACCAGCCGGCTCGGCGTCTTCACCCTCCTCCTCCTCCTCTTCGCCCTCGTCGCTGGAGTCAATCTCCTCCGCCGAGTCCTCGCCATACGCCGGGTTCAGCCCGAGCCAATCTTCCGGCTGGGCGACTCCATCGTCGTCCACCTCGGGGGCGAAGACACTGGTGTCGGTGTAGTCGGCGATCAACGAAGCCCGCCGAATGATGGCCGGCCGCGCCGGCTCCAGCTCCGTGTCGGCTTGCTGCCGCCAGGTAGCCAGCTGCTCCAGGTTCAGGCCGGGATACCAGGCCTTGACGAACTCCAGCGCCCGCCTGGCGCCGGAGCGAGCCGCCGAGGCCTTCCAAGCCTCGAAGCGGCCGACTGCCACCTCCAGCCAGTCGACGGTCCGACTGGGGGTGCGAGGGACCGCTTGGCCGGGCCAGAGGGCGGCCAAGACCTGCGCCCCGGCACGCTGAAGCCGGCGGAGCAGCCTGTGAGCCGGCTGGATGCGAGCCTGGATCGCCAGGAGCTGTTGCTCCAGCGAGCGGCCGGCGGTTGGCGAGATCTCGAAGCCGGCCTGCCTCTTCGCTTGGCAACGGGCCTCGATGGCCTGGTTGGCGGCAGTCGAATAGCCAGGGAAATACTCTGCGCGAAGAAGAAAGGAAGAGAAGAACACCAAAATCAGAAAACAAGCCAAAGTGGCAGATGGCAAGAAAGGACGAAGAGATAGACGGCTTACCATCAACCAGGTCCTCGATCTGGCCATAGCCGGAGACCAGAGTCTGCCTGGCCTCTGCCCAGCCGGCCGCCTCCGTCTCGAACTCGGCCTGGAGAGTGGCCTCGCGGTCCTGCGCCGCCTTCAGTGCCGCCTTGTGGCTTTCCTCCTGGCCGGCTAGCTTCTTGACCAGGCGGTCGCGCTCCTGCACCAAGGCGGCGAGCTCGACGTCCTTGGCACGAAGAGCAGTCTGGGACTCCCCCAGCTGTGCCCTCAGACTGGCGTTGGCCGCTGCAGAGACGGCAGAAGAAGAAGAACAATAAGAAATCATCAAGGAAGTTCCGAGCCGACTGCTCAGCGGTCGGCCCGAATCTCGGGGACTACACCCAGTGGGTGCGCTGACGCGCCCCCACATGAGATAAAGATCAAGTCACATACCTCGGCTCTCAGTAAGGTCGGCGGTCTTCTGAGTCAGCTCCCGAGCCTGGGAGTTGAAGGCGGCCGCTCGGAGGTTGTGGTAGTCCTGCAAGACGGACAGAAGACCGAAGTGAGAACAAAAACAACAAAGACAAAACCTCCAAGAAGTTCCAAGCCGCCTGCTCAGCAGCCGACTCGGAACTCGGGGACTACACCCAGTGGGTGCGCTGACGCGCCCCCATGAGAGAAATCAAGATCAAGAAAGAACAAGATGGGAATACTAACCCGGATGGCTGCCCGCGTTGCGAGGAATTCGTCGGTGAACTGCCTCAGCGCCGCGGCTTGGCTTTGGAGCCGGGTCCGGACGTCTTGTGCAGCGACATTCACCACGGCTGTCCCTCCGCCTGGCGTCCACCCCGAGGTAGCGCTGGCCGCCTCCGCGTCTCGGGCCGACGAGCTGGAGCCCACGGCCGGCTGTGGCTTCGACGCGGCCTTCTGCGGCTGCGACGTGGCTTTCCCTGCACGCCGGCTTGGCGGAACCCGGACCGCCACCTCAGCCCCCGTGGCCGGCTAGCCCTCCGCCGACTGTGCGGGCGCAGGCTCAGGCTGGCTGCCTTGGGCCGCCCTAGTCGGAGGGGTCGGCTCCGGCGCCTTCTCCAAGATGATGACGTCATCGCCGCTTCCCCCCAGCCCTGGCTGGTCGCTGCTGGCTCCCCCTGGCGAGGTCTCCGTGTCCCCAGGCGCCATGATGCGCAGGGGGGTGACCATCAGAACCTCCCCTGCTGCCGCCGCGGCCTCAGCCTCTGCCTTGGCCTTGGCTGCGGCCTCGGCGAGCACCTTCGCCGCCTCCTCCTCCCGAGCCGCCTGGGAGGCGGCCGCCTTCCGCGCCTCCGCCTCCCGTGCCTCCTGCTCCTCCCGCGCCTCCCGCGCGTTCCTTTCCGTCGCCTCCTAGAGGTCGGCGCGGGGGTCCACGCGGCGGGTGGTGCTCCCAGAGCCCCTTGGCGACCCGACGACGGAGCCGGCGGCCGCCCGCTCAAGTGACAGCGGAGCTCTGATCGTTGAAGAAGAAGACAAAGGTTCAAGAACCACCAAAGAAAAGAAAGAAAGAGAGTACATAGAGAAAGAGAGCTTACGCCGACACGGTCTGCGGCTGCTTCACCACTTTGCGGAAGCGAGCCGCCTTCGCAGCCGCCTCTTCCCGCCTGGTGGCTGCCGCCCCACCCCTGGGTTTCTTCGTTCGGCTGCCGAACAAGCCCTGGGCGGCGCGACGCTTCTGGCCTCTACCCCGAGCAGGCTGCGCGCCGGAGGAGCCCGCGCCGCGTCCGGAGGCCGGCTGGCGGTGCGGGACGGCTTCGGCTTCATCCTCGTCCGGCCAGTCGTCGAAGGTAGCAGTGAACCCGGAGCCGCCTACTTCGTCGCCGGCTGAGCCACCGCCCGGCTCGACGGCGTCGTCCAGATGGACTGCCCCCAGGTCGGGGTCCTCCAGGTCGTTTTCGGTCCGGTCAGGGACGAAGCGACGCTCTGTGTCTGACCCGCCGGCCGGCCGAAGCAGAGGGCTCTGACGAAGAGCAAGCCGACTAAGTCAGAGTCGGCCAAGAGATACTCGGCAACAAGGCTGAGAGAGAGAGAGAAAAACAGACAAGGGAAGCGTACCGTAGGCGGAGGATTGGCTCGGCTGTACGGCTCCTTGCCGAACTGCTAGTCTTCGGTGAGTTGGCAGTTTGCGAGGTAATTCACCATGTAGGCGACCTCGTGGCGCGGCATCTCCTTGGTGCACATGCGGCTCGGATCGAGCTGGCCGCTCATCTGACAGATCAGATGAGGCCGGCTCTGGAGCGGAAGAACCCGGCGCGTGACGAACGCAGCCAGAAGATCGGGCCCCGTTAGGCCCTCCGACTGGACCATCACCCGCAGTCGGGCGATGGCGGCGTTTCCTGCCTGCGACAGCGTCACAGCCCGGAAGGACCACTGGGGCAGCCTGCCCGCCGGTGGGCCGGCTACGTAAGCCGGCAGGTTGATGTAGTCGCCCCGCGGCGCGATGTTCCGCACGTAGAAGTATGACTTCTGCCACTTCTTCACCGATTGGATTAGCGTGATGACGGGGAAGGGGTTGTCAGCGCCCGATCTCCACGACATGATGAAGGCGCCAGTCTGAGCCGGCACGCCCCGCATGCGCGTGCCCAGCTTCGACTGGAAGAAGTCCCCCTAGAGCTCAAGGGTGGGGAGGACGCCGAGGTAGCCCTCGCATAGGGTGACGAAGGCGGACAACAGCACCACCGCGTTTGGGGTGAGATGGTGCGGCTGGAGCTGATAGAAGTCGAGCCAGGAGCGGAAGAAGGCGCTCACTGGCAGGCCGAAGCCGCGCAAGAAGTGCGAGCGGAAGACCACCCGCTCGCCCTCCTGCGGCCTCGGCGAGATCTCCTTCGCCGGCGCGAGGCGGACCTCCACTTTGTCCGCGCCGGGCAGCTGCCGAGTGTCGTGGAGGAAGTCGACGTGGTCGTCTTGGACGATGGAGCCGTCCCAATCCCCGCCAAGCTGCTCTACGTGGGGAGGCATGGCGAGAGCTAGCACGGCGGCGGAGGAGCGTGCGGTGGAAGAGCGCGGCGGCGAGGCGCTGTCGCGAGAACGAGCGAGGGGAGAAGACGGTGGAAGTAGGAGGAGCGTGCGAGGGCCTGCAGCCCTCCACCTCCCCCTACTTATAGCCTCACGAGGCCGAAGAGGCCGGACGTGGGGGGGGAGACGTGGGATTAACTGCGCCCACTCCCCCCACATCTCGCGATTATTGCGCGTAAATGCGAGCCGAAACTGCCGCACGGAACGTGCGGGCGGTTTCGGGACACAAAGGATCCACGCCTGGGCCGGGGCGCGGACGTGGCGGGCCCCCTCCCTGCGGCGACGTCCCGTCACACGCGTGGGCTGGCAGGCTTTCCGGCCACGTGGCTCGCCAACGGCCCGTGGCCGGCCCGCGGCCCGGTGCACGTGCCAGCGGGTTCCCGCCCTCCGACTCCAGAAGATTTCGACTCAGGCGGCGCGCCTGACCAAGGCCGGCTCCCAGCTGTCGGCTTGTCATGATAGGAAGCTGATCGAGCTTCTCAAATCCCCTTCCACCTCGAAGCCCAATCAGCTTCGGGGACTACTGTCGGAGTAAATGGCCACGGGATGACAACGGGGTGGCCGACTCCCAGAAGCCGGCCAAGAAGGACGCCGACTCCTAGGAGCCGGCCAAGACCACAACCACTCCCACATAACGGCGACGTGACGGGGTGTGGCCACAGTGCGGCCCACTACCCCCGAAGCCCGAGTCGGGCGTGGCTACAGGAGGCCGTACGGGACGGACGTCTCCCGTGCGGCTCGGCACTGTAGCCATGCTAGCCTCGACGTCATCCACGACCCACTCTTGTACGGCCCAAGGACTGTGGGCCCCTTCAGCCAAAGAGAGGCGTGAAGGCGGCCCGGCCTTTCCAAGTCGGCCAAGAGCACAGCCGGCCTCCAGAAGCCGGATACTCCCTTCCTCGAAGCAGGAGCCCCATTAAGGAGACAAAACGAGGTAAGGCTACAGTGATAGCCCCCGAGGCGGCCCACTGTAGCCACGCTTACCTCGACAAAGCCCTCGTCATCACAGGCGAGGCTACAGTAAGCAGCCGCCGACAAGACCCTAGGCGGTGGGGCCGGCCTGTCGACCAAGTAGCCGGCAGCCGGCGGGACCCACCAGCCGGCGGGACCCAGCAGCCGGCGGAGAAGCCGGCGAGCGTAGACACTGACGGCTGAGACCAGTTCCCAGTCGGATTACCATTGTACCCCCAGGGGGTAGGCCTATATAAACCCCCCCGGAGCACCCATGCAAAGGGTTCGCACCCAAGCATAGTTGGCCTCTGAGCATAGAGTTGCCCTCTAAGCATAGCACACACACCTTAGATAGAGAGAAGCAGGAGCTAGCCTTCTTCTTCTTCTCCCTTGATCTCAACAGCTCTAGGAGCGATTGTAGCTGCCTTTTATCGATCTAGTGATCATGCGGAGACCCCGCAGAGCAGGACTAGGGGTGTTATCTCCTCGGAGAGCCCCGAACCTGGTAAGATTCGCCGGCGTGCATGTCTTCGCCTCATCCCGTTTCCAGGCACCGGCGGCGTTTTATTGGCTCCCACAATGATAAGCCATCCCTTGGCATATGTCGCACCAACCACCCGACAGAGTTCCAGAAGTTTGCGTTAGTTACAGATTACTGCAGACTGTTCTGTTTTTGACAGATTCTGTTTTTCGTGTGTTGTTTGCTTATTTTGATGAATCTATGGCTAGTAAAATTGTTTATAAACCATAGAGAAGTTGGAATACAGTAGGCTTAACGCCAATATAAATAAAGAATGAGTTCATTACAGTACCTTTAAGTGGTCTTTTGTTTTCTTTCGCTAACGGAGCTCACGAGATTTTCTGCTGAGTTTTGTGTTGTGAAGTTTTCAAGTTTTGGGTGAAAGATTTGATGGATTATGGAACAAGGTGTGGAAAGAGCCTAAGCTTGGGTATGCCCATGGCACCCCCAAGATAATCTAAGGACACCAAAAAGCCAAAGCTTGGGGATGCCCCGGAAGGCATCCCCTCTTTCGTCTACTTCCATCGGTAACTTTACTTGGAGCTATATTTTTATTCACCACATCATATGTGTTTTGCTTAGAGCGTCTTGTATGATTTGAGTCTTTGCTTTTTAGTGTACCACAATCATCCTTTCTGTACACACCTTGTGAGAGAGACACACATGATTTGGAAATTAGGAGAATACTCTATGTGCTTCACTTATATCTTTTGAGTTATATAGTTTTTGCTCTAGTACTTCACTTATATCTTTTAGAGCACGGTGGTGGATTTGTTTTATAGAAACTTTTGATCTCTCATGCTTCACTTAGATTATTTTGAGAGTCTTAAATAGCATGGTAATTTGCTTAAATAATCCTAATATGCTAGGTATTCAAGATTAGTAAAAACTTTCTTATGAGTGTTTTGAATACTAAGAGAAGTTTGATGCTTGATGATTGTTTTGAGACATGGAGGTAGTGATATTAAAGTTGTGCTGGTTGAGTAGTTGTGAATTTGAGAAATACTTGTGTTGAAGTTTGCAAGTCCCGTAGCATGCACGTATGGTAAACGTTATGTAACAAATTTGAAACATGAGGTGTTCTTTGATTGTCCTCCTTATGAGTGGCGGTCGGGGACGAGCGATGGTCTATTCCTACCAATCTATCCCCCTAGGAGCATGCGTGTAGTGCTTGGTTTTTGATGACTCGTAGATTTTTGCAATAAGTATGTGAGTTCTTTATGACTAATGTTGAGTCCATGGATTATACGCACTCTCACCTTTCCATCATTGCTAGCCTCTTCGGTACCGTGCATTGCCCTTTCTCACATTGAGAGTTGGTGCAAACTTCGCCGGTGCATCCAAACCCCGTGATATGATACGCTCTTTCACACATAAACCTCCTTATATCTTCCTCAAAACAGCCACCATACCTACCTATTATGGCATTTCCATAGCCATTCCGAGATATATTGCCATGCAACTTTCCACCGTTCCGTTTATCATGACACGTCCATCATTGTCATATTGCTTTGCATGATCATGTAGTTGACATAGTATTTGTGGCGAAGCCACCGTTCATAATTCTTTCATAAATGTCACTCTTGGTTCATTGCATATCCCGGTACACCGCCGAAGGCATCCATATAGAGTCATACCTTGTTCTAGTATCGAGTTGTAATCATTGAGTTGTAAATAAATAGAAGTGTGATGATCATCATTTAATAGAGCATTGTCCCAAAAAAAGGCCAAATAAAAAAAAGAAGGCCCAACAAAAAAGGGAGAAATAAAAAGGGACAATTCTACTATCCTTTTACCACACTTGTGCTTCAAAGTAGCACCATAATCTTCATGATAGAGAGTCTCTTGTTTTGTCACTTTCATATACTAGTGGGAATTTTTCATTATAGAACTTGGCTTGTATATTCCAACAATGGGCCTCCTCAAGTGCCCTAGGTCTTCGTGAGCAAGCAAGTTGGATGCACACCCACTTAGTTTATTTTGTTGAGCTTTCATATATTTATAGCTCTAGTGCATCCGTTGCATGGCAATCCCTACTCCTTGCATTAACATCAATCGATGAGCATCTCCATAGCTCATTGATTAGCCTCGTTGATGTGAGACTTTCTCCTTTTTTGTCTTCTCCACATAACCCCCATCATTATACTCTATTCCACCCATAGTGCTATATCCATGGCTCACGCTCATGTATTGCGTGAAGGTTTATAAAGTTTGAGATTACTAAAGTATGAAACAATTGCTTGGCTTGTCATCGGGGTTGTGCATGATGAGAGCGTTCTTGTGTGACGAAGATGGAGCATGACTAAACTATATGATTTTGTAGGGATGAACTTTCTTTGGCCATGTTATTTTGAGAGGACATAATTGCTTAGTTAGTATGCTTGAAGTATTTTTATTTTTATGTCAATATTGAACTTTTATCTTGAATCTTTCGGATCTGAATATTCATACCACAATTAAGAAGAATTACATTGAAATTATGCCAAGTAGCATTCCGCATCAAAAATTCTGTTTTTATCATTTACCTACTCGAGGACGAGCAGGAATTAAACTTGGGGGTGCTTGATACATCTCCAATGTATCTATAATTTTTTATTGCTCCATGCTATATTATCTTCTATTTTGGACATTATTGGGCTTTATTATTCACTTTTATATTATTTTTGGGACTAACCTATTAACCGGAGGCCCAACCCAGAATTGATGTTTTTTGCCTATTTCAGAGTTTCGCAGAAAAAGAATATCAAATAGAGTCCAAACGGAATGAAACCTTCGGGAACGTGATTTTTGGAATGAACATGATCCAGGAGACTTGGACCCTAAGTAAAGGAAGCTTCCAGGAAGCCACGAGGTAGGGGGGCGCGCCTACCCCCCTGGGCGCACCCTCCACCCTCGTGGGCCCCACGTTGCTCCACCGACGTATTCCTTCCTCCTATATATACCTACGTACCCCCAAACGATCAGATACGGAGCCAAAAACCTAATTCCACCGCCGTAACCTTCTGTACCCACGAGATCCCATCTTGGGGCCTGTTCCGGAGCTCCGCCGGAAGGGGCATCGATCACGGAGGGCTTCTACATCAACACCATAGCCTCTCCGATGAAGTGTGAGTAGTTTACCTCAGACCTTCGGGTCCATAGTTATTAGCTAGATGGCTTCTTCTCTCTTTTTGGATCTCAATACAATGTTCTGCCCCTCTCTCGTGGAGATCTATTCGATGTAATCTTCTTTTGCGGTGTGTTTGTTGAGACCGATGAATTGTGGGTTTATGATCAAGTTTATCCATGAACAATATTTGAATATTCTGAATTCTTTTATGTATGATTGGTTATCTTTGCACGTCTCTTTGAATTATCAGTTTTGTTTGGCCTACTAGATTGATCTGTCTTGCAATGGGAGAAGTGCTTAGCTTTGGGTTCAATCTTGCGGTGTCCTTTCCCAGTGACAGTAGGGGAAGCAAGGCACGTATTGTATTGTTGCCATCGAGGATAACAAGATGGGTTTTTATCATATTGCATGAATTTATCCCTCTACATGATGTCATCTTGCTTAAGGCGTTACTCTGTTCTTATGAACTTAATACTCTAGATGCATGCTGGATAGCGGTCGATGTGTGGAGTAATAGTAGTAGATGCAGGCAGGAGTCGGTCTTTCTATCTTCCATCATAAAATACCTATGCTCTTGAGAGAATCCACTAGTCAAACCTATGGCCCCCGGGTCTATCTTCCATCATATTAATATTCCAACACTTAGTTATTTCCGTTGCTTTTTATGTTGCTTTTATTTTACTTTGCATCTTTATCACAAAAATACCAAAAAAATTATCCTATCATATCTATCAGATCTCACTCTCGTAAGTGACCGTGTAGGGATTGACAACCCCTTATCGCGTTGGTTGCGAGGATTTATTTGTTTGTGTAGGTGCGAGGGACTCGCGCGTAGCCTCCTACTGGATTGATACGTTGGTTCTCAAAAACTGAGGGAAATACTTAAGCTACTTTGCTGCATCACCCTTTCCTCTTCAAGGGAAAAGCAACGCAGTGCTCAAGAGGTAGCAAACCTACTGCATTCCAACTTCTCTATGGTTCATAAACTCTATTACTAGCCATAGATTCATCAAAATAAGCAAACAACACACGGAAAACAGAATCTGTCAAAAACAGAACAGTCTGGAGTAATCTGTATCTAACGCAAACTTCTGGAACTCAGAAAAATCTATGAAAATAGGAAGACCTAGATAATTTTTTTATTGATCTACTGCAATTGGAATCAGTATTTTATCACGTTCTGGTGATTTTTAACAATTATTTTCATGAACAGAAAGTTTCTGGAATTTTCAGCAAGATCAAATAACTATTAACCAAGAAGATCCTATAGGTTGTTTAACTTGGCACAAACACTAATTAAAACCTAAAAACAAATCTAACAGAGGCTAGATCAAATATTTATTGAATAACAGCAAGCAATAATATTGGGTTGTCTCCCAACAAGCGCTTTTCTTTAAAGCCTTTTAGCTAGGCATTGATAATTTTAATGATGCTCACATGAATGACAGGAATTGAAGCAGAAAGAGAGCATCATAAAACATGTGACAAATACACTTAAGTCTAACATACTTCCTATGCATAGGTATTTTATAAGCACACAAATTATCAAGGCGAAAAAAACTAGCATATGCAAGGAAGAAGAAAGGAACAATAGCAATCTCAACATAACGAGAGGTAATTTTGTAACATGAAAATTTCTACAAACATATTTTCCTTTCTCATAATAATTACATGCAGATCATAATCAAATTCAACAATATAGCTATCACATATAATATTCTCAACATGATCCACATGCATGTAAAGTTGACACTCTTCCAAAATAGTGGGATTAACATTAACTAAAGTCATGACCTCTCCAAACCCCCTTTTATCAAAAACTTCATAAGATTGAACATTATCCAAATATGTGGGATCTAAAGTTGACACTCTTCCAAACCCACTTTCAGTATTATTGCAAACATTATTATCAATCTCATATTCATCATGGGGCTTCAATAAATTTTCAAGATCATAAGAAGAATCACCCCAATCATGATCATTGCAACAAGTAGTGGACATAGCAAAACTAGCATCCCCAAGCTTAGGGTTTTGCATATTATTAGCCCAATTGACATCAAGAGAATTTATAGTAAAATCATTGCAATCATGCTTTTTATTCAAGGAGCTATCGTGAATCTCTTCATAAATTTCTTCATCACAATTTTTAGATTCACGGATTTCAAGAAAAACCTCATAAAGATAATCTAGTGCACAAAACTCACTAGCAATTGGTTCATCATAATTGGATCTCTTAAAAAGATTAGCAAGCGGATGAGGATCCATAGATCTTAGGTTCTCTGTTTAGCAATAAATAAACAACTATTCCAACCAAACGAGCAAACGAGCCAAGTAAGACATCAAAGCAAACGAAAAGACGAACAGAAGAAGGGTGAATAAAACGGCAAGGGTGATGTGGGGGAGAGGAAAATGAGAGGCAAATCGCAAATAATGTAATGGGAGGGATAAGAGTTTGTGATGGGTACTTGGTATGTCTTGACTTGTGTGTAGACTCCCCGGCAACGGCGCCAGAAATGGCTCGTTGTCGGGAGGTCAAATCTTGACTTGTCTTGGTGTAAGCCTCCCCGGCAACGCCGCCAGAAATCCTTCTTGCTACCTCTTGAGCACTGCGTTGGTTTTTCCCTTGAAGAGGAAAGGGTGATCCAGCAAAGTAGCATAAGTATTTCCCTCAGTTTATGAGAACCAAGGTATCAATCCAGTAGGAGGCCACACGCAAGTCCCTCGTACCTACACAAACAAATAAGAACCTTGCAACGAACGCGATAAAGGGGTTGTCAATACCTTCACGACCACTTGCAAAAGTGAGATCTGATAGGGATGATAAGATAATATTTCTGGTATTTTTTATGATAAAGATTAAAAGTAAAGAACGTAAAATAAAATAGATGTAAACTTATATGATGGAGAATAGACCCGGGGGCCATAGGTTTCACTAGTGGCTTCTCTCAAGCTAGCATAAGTATTACGGTGGGCAAACAAATTACTGTCGAGCAATTGATAAAATTGAGCATAGTTAAGAGAATATCTAGGCATGATCATGTATATAGGCATCACGTCCGCGACAAGTAGACCGACTCCTGCCTGCATCTACTACTATTACTCCACACATCGGCCGCTATCCAGCATGCATCTAGAGTATTAAGTTCATAAGAACAGAGTAACACATTAGGCAAGATGACATGATGTAGAGGGATAAACTCAAGCAATATGATATAAACCCCATATTTTTATCCTCGATGGCAACAATACAATACGTGTCGTTTCCCCTTCTGTCACTGGGATCGAGCACTGCATGATTGAACCCAAAGCTAAGCACTTATCCCACTGCAAGAAAGATCAATCTAGTAGGCCAAACCAAACTGATAATTCGAAGAGACTTGCAAAGATAACCAATCATACATAAAAGAATTCAGAGAAGATTCAAATATTGTTCATAGATAATCTTGATCATAAACCCACAATTCATCGGATCTCGACAAACACACCGCAAAAAGAGTTACATCAAATAGATCTCCAAGAATGTCACGACCGGTTTTTCAATAAAATAATTATTGAGAAACCAATCCCTGTTACGGACCAGCGAGGAATAATTCCTTCTCACTGATAGACAATACATTGGTCACAGAAGAAAAATACCAGGGGTACTAAATATAATACAAAGTTGAGCAGAGACTGCCCAACAATTTATTACATGCACGCCGATAAAACAATACGGCGGATAGGGTGGCAAACTACTAACTCACGATAAAAACGGTGGTGGAGATATCATCGCGAAGCGAGTGACATGATTCCAGACTACTACAACTCTTCGAGCGTCGGAGTGAGGCTCGAGAAGACTTATTGCGGGTGGCGGAAGCGTAAACGATACAAGTGACCAATATCCGGGATCGCGCAGGACTGACTGGGACTCCTCTAGGCGTCGGACGCGCTATCAAACTCTTCATCCAAGAGATCGCCTTCGTCAACATCTGGCCAAATCAACAAGCCAGGTGAGTACTATGAAAGTACTCGCAAGACAGTTCGGACATAAGGTATAACAAATGCAAACATGAAGCACATGAATAAGTTAACCAGTGCGATCAGACATAGAGATAATAAATACTGGGTGCCAAGCGAGGGTCTGAATGACGCCTCGAGCGGAAACTGCAGAATAGTAATACTGGTGCCAAACGAGTGTCTGAAAGACTCCTCAAGCGGAAAATGCGGAATAATAATACTGGTGCCAAACGAGTGTCTGAAAGACTCCTCGAGCGGAACATGCGGAATAATAATACTGGTGCCAAACGAGTGTCTGAAAAACTCCTCGAGCGGAAAATGCGGGGTAATAATACTGGTGCCAAGCGAGTGTCTGAAAGACTCCTCGAGCGGAAAATGCGGAATAATAATACTGGTGCCAAACGAGTGTCTGAAAGGCTCCTCGAGCGGAAAATGCGGAACAATAATGCCACAGTCGGGCGTCGGGGCGACACCACATAAATGGCTTATAACAGAAAGTAAAGACAGTACATGCCACAGTCGGACGTCTGAGCGACATCGCATAAAGGGCTTATATTTAAAGTGAGAAACGAGTACACGCCACAGTCGGACGTCTGAGCGACGTCTCATAAAGGGCTTAAATTGTAACACAACAATACAATAGTTCGGGAATATAACTTATCACAAGCACGAGACAAATATAATGTTAGTCCATCCACAGGAATAACAATGAAATTGAATTTACCACTTGAGCTTGTTCACCGGGGGCAAGTTTTCACACGGATAGATTTGGATGTAAGGTCTACATTACTGATCATGGATACGATGATTTGGAAAGAATTGACTCTGCAGAGTTTGTACCTAACCACAGCCAACGGATTTCAGTAGTCACGGGGACTAGTTCCGTCTACGGTGTTCTGGAAGGAACACGTCTAACCAGTACACACCCAATTTAACCATCCGAAGCCAGGGATCACCCTCGGCAACATTCAGGAAAAACCCTGAGTCGGGGAGGCTACAACCTCGCGTAGCATGGGATCAAATTTCTATACGCGCGCTATAAGGGGGTGCCCCCCTCTCGGTCCCAACCGGAAATACCCATGCCCCCTGACCGAATAACTGGCTTTAATCCTGGGCCAAGGTACCATCATCCCGGCCTCTCTGTTTGGTGTGTACACGGAAAGAGGTTACCAACTTACTAAACCGTATCCTGGCAATGAGACATGTGGTAGCACGGAAAGAGGAAGGGACGATAACACGGCTCCAACCATGTTAACGTCGAAAAAGTCGGATGACACAAGGCTGGCATGCTACAGTACCACCTTGCTGCCCTTCATGTCACCACATGATTAGGCCAGCTCTCATCAGAGGTCATCGCAACCTTGGAACATGCGGGGAAAAGATCGATAACGTGGCTCCAACCACGTTAACGCCGAAGAAAGTCGGATGACGCAAGGCTGGAATGCTACAACAGTACCACCTTGCTGCCCTTCATGTCGCTACATGATTAGGCCACCTCTCATCAGAGGTCATCGCAACTTCGGAACAACCGGGTCGTTGCCTTACAAGCAATGAGGTATTTATCGACCCTCACATGCCACGCACAAACTTTCACATGAACATGCAAAACATCTGCCATATCAAATGTTCAAACATGCTTGCCTGGTTCGGAGAAGTCGGAGTCTAGCTCGGCGATGTTCGCGGCTCCGTCACCTCTCCCGGAACCTACGGCAATCACGAAACGGGGTACTAACGTGAAAACCAACACATGCACAGAAACCTTGCCAAATATTTTTCAAATAAATCCCATAAAAAACTAGATAAAATTTGAAGATTGTCAGAAAAAGAATCACTCAAAAATACCTTTTCATTAAAAAGTTATAAAGGTTTCTGTCCAGGGACCTTTCTGTAATGAAACAGAAAAGTTCCAGGGTTTTAACTGAGAAAACAGAAAACGGTTCGTTTGGAAATGCGCAAGCGCAAGAGAGAAGACGTATTTTGCCCGAAGGCGCCAACAGAAAACGTTTCGGGGAAATAAAACAGAGGCTGACACGCGGGGCCCGCGTGTCAGGTTTGAAAGCTCGCCGGCGCCCGAAGACGGCGGTGGATGCCGGCGTCGAACCACGGCGAGTTAGGAGAAACGGAGGGTACCAAGAGCTTCAGTGTCTTCTTCCGCGTCGGTGGGTGGTGGACTCGTCCAACGGGGAGCACCACGTCGACGGCGACACTATCTCCGGCGGACGGCGGTTCGGGTGAGGTTGGGGAACTCCGGTGGAGGGCTGCAAAGTACGAATTGAGGCGCGGGTCAGAACGGGTGGTGCAAGGAGAAGCTACTGGCAAGAGAATGGGGGCTGCGGAGCACACACGGGGGCGAATCGGGCTGGATCCCGTGGCGGATCGCGGTGGCCGGAGTCGAGGAAGAAGACCTCCTCGGGGCTCTTCCAGTGGCTAGGCGTGCTCTAGGGGAAGTGTAGGGCTGGTGGGTGCTCGAGTTGAAGCTCGGGGCCCCTATTTATAGGCAGATCGACTGGGCGGCCGTAAACGGAGAATCTCCGGCGAGCGATTACGGCGGAGCAGTGGGTTGGCAGGGGGTTTGAGCGGTCGAGCAGCATCAGTGGGTGTTACTGGACTCGTTTTGCAGCTGAACGGGGTTGGTCTTGGCGTAATGGCGTCTGTCCACGGTGAGGTGACCGCACGGGCTCAACGGCGGCAGAGAGCGCGCTCCGCGCCCTAGGGTTCACGACGAGAGCGGCAGCGCATTCGGGGGAGTGGACGGCCACGCGGCGGGCTCCGGTGGTTTGGGCGGCGCTGGGTGGAGTCGGTGGCGCCGTGTCTCCCGCTGGCGTCCGCAAAGCCGCCGCCGGCGTCGGTCACGGGGCGGCGCACCTTCTGCTGCTCGTCGCCGACGCCCGCAAGATGCCAGGCACTTGTGCGGTGCAGGAACAAGTGGGCGAGGACGAGGAGCAAGGCGACGAGAGGGCACTGGCGAGATCGACGCCCGTCTCTGAAGAAAACGACAGTGAGCACTGCAGTGTTGTCTGAACTTACTGAAACTTGACATGACCAAGCAATGCAGGTGTTCGACAGTAGGTTTGGTAAAGAGATAAATTTTTCTGGAGCTGTAACTTGGTGAGATGATCACTCAAAGCACCCAGGGGCTGCATGAATTTACTTGGAATTTTCGGAGAAAGTTTTGAATGAATTTCACCAAATTTGGCAAATCTGGTCCAAACTTGCAGCTGATGTAGTTTGAAAATTTTGAACTGGAGACCAGTGGATCTTCATGGTTCCAGGTTGAGGGTTCAAAGGACTAGGAGGGGAAAGACGTTTGGTGGTAAAAGTCAAAACAGAAAAAGGAGTTCCTTTGTAAATCTCCAAGTGCTATAAGAGAGGACAGAAATTTATTTGAATAGAATTTGAATGGAAATAAATACATGGGGAGGTCCAACTTGCTGGATTTGATGTAAATCATGATCCAGAGGTGAGGGATGAGTTAGGGGAGATCATTTGCACTAGGGCCATGGCAAGAAAGAATAGTTGAAAGTGGCAAAGGACTTTCCAAAAGCCATAGTGCATAATCAAGAAAAGGTTTTCAAAAGTTATTTTCCCAAATGAAAACCATTTTGTTTTGAGTCCAATGAAAAGCAAGAACCTCCATGACCAAAGGAAGATCTTGGGTGAATCCAAATAAAATTTTTGTCATAAAGAAAATATTTGAGAGTGAGAGTTTTCTTGAAGAAAAATTTTTAAATCACTCCCTTCAAGTCAAATAAAATCTTTTGAAAAATTCAAATAAAAACTTGGGTGTCACAAAGAAGATCGAGGAGAACTTTGTATTGAGATCCAAAGAGAGAGAAGAAGCAATCTAGCTAATAACTATGGACCCGAAGGTCTATGGTAAACTACTCACACATCATCGGAGAGGCTATGGTGTTGATGTAGAGGCCCTCCGTGATCGATGCCCCCTCCGGCGGAGCACCGGAAAAGGCCCCAAGATGGGATCTCACGGGTACAGAAGGTTGCGGTGGTGGAAATAGGTTTTCGTGGTGCTCCTGGATGGTTTCGGGGTACGTAGGTATATATAGGAGGAAGAAGTAGGTCGGCGGAGCCACGAGGGGCCCACGAGGGTGGAGGGCGCGCCCAGGGGGGTAGGCGTGCCCCCTGCCTCGTGGCCTCCTCGTTGATTGCTTGACGTCCACTCCAAGTCCTCTTGATCACGTTTGTTCCAAAAATCACGCTCCCGAAGGTTTCATTCCGTTTGGACTCCGTTTGATATTCTTTTTCTCCGAAACACTGAAATAGGCAAAAAACAGCAATTTGCACTTGGCCTTGGGTTAATAGGTTAGCCCCAAAAATAATATAAAAGTGTATAATAAAGCCCATTAAACACCCAAAACAGAATATATAATAGCATGGAGCAATCAAAAATTATAGATATGTTGGAGACGTATCAGACCCCTGTTGGGGAACGTGGTAATTTCAAAAAAATTCCTACGCACACGCAAGATCATGGTGATGCATAGCAACGAGAGGGGAGAGTATTGTCCACGTACCCTCATAGACCGTAATACGGCACCTCCGCGATCTGCACACGTTCAGCTCGGTGACATCCCACGAACTCACGATCCCGCAGAGTGTCGAGGGAGAGCTTCATCAGCACGACCGCGTGATGACGGTGATGATGAAGCTACCGGCGCAGGGCTTCGCCTAAGCACTACGACGATATGTCCGAGGTGGATTATGGTGGAGGGGGGCACCGCACACGGCTAAGAGATCAATGATCAACTTGTGTGTCTATGGGGTGCCCCGTCCCCCATATATAAAGGAGTGGAGGAGGGGGAGGGCCGGCCCTCCTATGGCGCGCCCCATGGGGAGTCCTACTGCCACCTTGAGTAGGATTCCCCCCTTCCCCAGTTGGACTAGGAGTGGAAGGAAGGGGGAGGAAGGAGGAAGGAAAGGGGGGCCCGGCCCCCTCCCAATTCAGATTGGGATTGGGGAGGGCGTGCCCCCTCCTTTTGCTCCCTTCTCCTCTCTCCTACTATGGCCCAATAAGGCCCATATACTTCCCGGGGGGTTCCGGTAACCTCCCGGTACTCCGGTATATTCCCGATCTCACCCGGAACTATTCCGATGTCCAAATATAGTCGTCCAATATACCGATCTTTATGTCTCGACCATTTAGAGACTCCTCATCATGTCCATGATCATATTCGGGACTCCGAACTACCTTCGGTACATCAAAACACATAAACTCATAATACCGATCATCACCGAACGTTAAGCGCGCGGACCCTACGGGTTCGAGAACTATGTAGACATGACCGAGACTCATCTCCTGTCAATAACCAATAACGGAACCTGGATGCTCATATTGGCTCCTACATATTCTACGAAGATCTTTATCGGTCAAACCGCATAACAACATACGTTGTTCCCTTTGTCAATGGTATGTTACTTGCCCAAGATTCGATCGTCAGTATCTCAATACCTAGTTCAATCTCGTTACCGGCAAGTCTCTTTACTCGTTCCGTAATGCATCATCCCGCAACTAACTCATTAGTTACATTGCTTGCAAGGCTTATAGTGATGTGCATTACCGAGAGGGCCCAGAGATACCTCTCCAACAATCGGAGTGACAAATCCTAATCTTGATCTATGCCAACTCAACAAGTACCATCGGAGACACCTGTAGAGCACCTTTATAATCAACCAGTTACGTTGTGACGTTTGGTAGCACACAAAGTGTTCCTCCGCTATTCGAGAGTTGCATAATCTCATAGTCATAGGAACATGTATAAGTCATGAAGAAAGCAATAGCAATATACTAAACGATCAAGTGCTAAGCTAACGGAATGGGTCAAGTCAATCACATCATTCTCTAATGATGTGACCTCGTTAATCAAATGACAACTCATGTCTATGGCTAGGAAACATAACCATCTTTGATTCAACGAGCTAGTCAAGTAGAGGCTAACTAGTGACACTCTGTTTGTCTATGTATTCACACATGTACCAAGTTTCCGGCTAATACAATTCTGGCATGAATAATAAACATTTATCATGATATAAGGAAATATAAATAACAGCTTTATTATTGCCTCTAGGGCATATTTACTTTAGTCTCCCACTTGCACTAGAGTCAATAATCTAGATTACACAGTAATGATTCGAACACCCATGGAGTATTGGTGCTGATCATGTTTTTCTCGTGAGAGAGGCTTAGTCAACGGGTCTGCAACATTCAGATCCGTATGTATCTTGCAAATCTCTATGTCTCCCTCCTTGACTTGATCGCGGATGGAATTGAAGCGTCTCTTGATGTGCTTGGTTCTCTTGTGAAATCTGCATTCCTTTGCCAAGGCAATTGCACCAGTATTGTCACAAAAGATTTTCATTGGACCCGATGCACTAGGCATGACACCTAGATCGGATATGAACTCCTTCATCCAGACTCCTTCATTTGCTGCTTCCGAAGCAGCTATGTACTCCGCTTCACACATAGATCCCGCCACGACGGTTTACTTAGAACTGCACCAACTGAAAGCTCCACCGTTCAATATAAATACGTATCCGGTTTGTGACTTAGCGTCATCCGGATCAGTGTCAAAACTTGCATCGACGTAACCATTTATGATGAGCTCTTTGTCACCTCCATAAACGAGAAACATAACCTTAGTCCTTTTCAGGTATTTAAGGATGTTCTTGTCTGCTGTCCAGTGATCCACTCCTGGATTACTTTGGTACCTCCTTGCTAAACTAATAGCAAGACACACATCAGGTCTGGTACACAACATTGCATACGTGATAGAGCCTATGGCTGAAGCATAGGGAACACCTTTCATTTTCTCTCTATCTTCTGCACTGGTCGGGCATTGAGTCCGACTCAATTTCACACCTTGTAAGACAGGCAAGAACCCTTTTTTTGCTTGATCCATTTTGAACTTCTTCAAAACCTTATCAAGGTATGTGCTTTGTGAAAGTCCAATTAAGCGTCTCGACCTATCTCTATAGATCTTGATGCCCAATATATAAGCAGCTTCACCGAGGTCTTTCGTTGAAAAACTTTTATTCAAGTATCAGTCAACAATATGTCATCCACATATAATATTAGAAATGCTACATAGCTCCCACTCACTGTCTTGTAAATACAGGCTTCTCCAAAAGTCTGTATAAAACCATATGCTTTGATCACACTATCAAAACGTTTATTCCAACTCCGAGATGCCTGCACCAGTCCATAAATGGATCGCTGGAGCTTGCACACTTTGTAAGCATCCTTTGGATCGATAAAACCTTCACGTTGCATCATATACAACTCTTCTTCCAGAAATCCTTTCAGGAATGCAGTCTTTATGTCCATTTGCCAAATTTCATAATCATAAAATGCGGCAATTGCTAACATGATTTGGACGGACTTAAGCATCGCTACGGGTGAGAAGGTCTTATCGTAGTCAACTCCTTGAAATTGTCGAAAACCTTTCACAACAAGTCGAGCTTTGTAGACAGTAACATTACTGTCAGCGTCAGTCTTCTTCTTGAATATCCATTTATTCTCGATGGCTTGCCGATCATCGGGCAAGTCAACCAAAGTCCACACTTTGTTCTCATACATAGATCCCATCTCTGATTTCATGTCCTCAAGCCATTTTGCGGAATCTGGGCTCATCATCGCTTCTTCATAGTTCTTAGGTTCGTCATGGTCAAGTAACATGACCACCAGAACAGGATTACTGTACCACTCTGGTGCGGATCTTACTCTGGTTGACCTACGAGGTTCAGTAGTAACTTGATCTGAAGTTACATGATCGGCATCATTAGCTTCCTCACTAATTGGTGTAGGAGTCACAAGAACAGATTTCTGTGATGAACTACTTTCCAATAAGGGAGCAGGTACAATTACCTCATCAAGATCTACTTTCCTCCCACTCACTTCTTTTGAGAGAAACTCCTTCTCTAGAATGGATCCATTCTTAGCAATGAATGTCTTGCCTTCGAATCTGTGATAGAAGGTGTACCCAACAGTCTCCTTTGGGTATCCTATGAAGACACATTTCCCCGATTTGGGTTCGAGCTTATCAGGTTGAAGCTTTTTCACATAAGCATCGCAGCCCCAAACTTTAAGAAACGACAACTTTGGTTTCTTGCCAAACCACAGTTCATAAGGTGTCATCTCAACGGATTTAGATTGTGCCCTATTTAACGTGAATGCAGCCGTAGCATAACCCCAAAACGATAGCGGTAAATCAGTAAGAGACATCATAGATCGCACCATATCTAGTAAAGTACTATTACGACGTTCGGACACACCATTACGCTGTGGGTGTTCCAGGTGGCGTGAGTTGTGAAACTATTCCACATTGTTTCAAATGAAGACCAAACTCGTAACTCAAATATTCTCCTCCACGATCAGATTGTAGAAACTTTATTTTCTTGTTACGATGATTTTCCACTTCACTCTGAAATTCTTTGAACTTTTCAAATGTTTCAGACTTATGTTTCATTAAGTAGATATACCCATATCTGCTCAAATCATCTGTGAAGGTGAGAAAATAACGATACCCACCGCGAGCCTCAACATTCATCGGACCACATACATCAGTAGGTATGATTTCCAACAAATCTATTGCTCGCTCCATTGTTCCGGAGAACGACGTTTTAGTCATCTTGCCCATGAGGCATGGTTCGCAAGTACCAAGTGACTCATAATCAAGTGATTCCAAAAGTCCATCAGAATGGAGTTTCTTCATGCGCTTTACACCAATATGAGCTAAACGACAGTGCCACAAATAAGTTGCACTATCATTATCAACTCTACATCTTTTGGCTTCAATATTATGAATATGTGTATCACTACTATCAAGATTCTATATAAATAGACCACTCTTTATGGGTGCATGACCATAAAAGATATTACTCATATAAATAGAACAACCATTATTCTCTGATTTAAATGAATAACCGTCTCGCATCAAACAAGATCCAGATATAATGTTCATGCTCAACGCTGGCACCAAATAACAATTATTCAGGTCTAAAACTAATCCCGAAGGTAGATGTAGAGGTAGCATGCCGACCGCGATCACATCGACTTTGGAACCATTTCCCACGTGCATCGTCACCTCGTCCTTAGCCAATCTTCGCTTAATCCGTAGTCCCTGTTTCGAGTTGCAAATATTAGCAACAGAACCAGTATCAAATACCCAGGTGCTACTGCGAGCATTAGTAAGGTACACATCAATAACATGTATATCACATATACCTTTGTTCACCTTGCCATCCTTCTTATCCGCCAAATACTTGGGGCAGTTCCGCTTCCAGTGACCAGTCCCTTTGCAGTAGAAGCACTCAGTCTCAGGCTTAGGTCCAGACTTGGGTTTCTTCACTTGAGCAGCAACTTGCTTGCCGTTCTTCTTGAAGTTCCCCTTCTTCCCTTTACCCTTTTTCTTGAAACTGGTGGTCTTGTTGACCATCAACATTGATGCTCCTTCTTGATTTCTACCTCTGCAGCCTTTAGCATCGCGAAGAGCTCGGGAATTGTCTTATCCATCCCTTGCATGTTATAGTTCATCATGAAGCTCTTGTAGCTTGGGGGCAGTGATTGAAGGATTCTGTCAATGACACTATCATCCGGAAGATTAACTCCCAATTGAATCAAGTGATTGTTACACCCAGACATTTTGAGTATATGCTCACTGACAGAACTATTCTCCTCCATCTTGCAGCTATTGAACTTATTGGAGACTTCATATCTCTCAATCCGGGCATTTGCTTGAAATATTAACTTCAACTCCTGGAACATCTCATATGCTCCATGACGTTCAAAACATCGTTGAAGTCCCGGTTCTAAGCCGTAAAGCATGGCACAATGAACTATCGAGTAGTCATCAACTTTGCTCTGCCAGATGTTCATAACATCTGGCGTTGCTCCTGCAGCTGGTTTGGCACCTAGCGGTGCTTCTAGGACGTACTTCTTCTGTGCAGCAATGAGGATAATCCTCAAGTTACGGACCCAGTCCGTGTAGTTGCTACCATCATATTTCAACTTAGCTTTCTCTAGGAACGCATTAAAATTCAACAGAACAACAACACGGTCTATCTACAACAACATAGACATGCAAAATACTATCAGGTACTAAGTTCATGATAAATTAAAGTTCAATTAATCAAATTACTTAAGAACTCCCACTTAGATAGACACCCTCTAATCATCTAAGTGATCACATGATCCATATCAACTAAACCATGTCCGATCATCACGTGAGATGGAGTAGTTTTCAATGGTGAACATCACTATGTTGATCATATCTACTATATGATTCACGTTCGACCTTTCGGTCTCAGTGTTCTGAGGCCATATCTGCATATGCTAGGCTCATCAAGTTTAACCCGAGTATTCTGCGTGTGCAAAACTGGCTTGCACCCGTTGTATGTGAATGTAGAGCTTATCACACCCGATCATCACGTGGTGTCTCGACACGACGAACTTTCACAACGGTGCATACTCAGGGAGAACACTTGTACCTTGAAATTTAGTGAGAGATCATCTTATAATGCTACCGCCGAACTAAGCAAAATAAGATGCATAAAAGATAAACATCACATGCAATCAATATAAGCGATATGATATGGCCATCATCATCTTGTGCCTTTGATCTCCATCTCCAAAGCACCGTCATGATCACCATAGTCACCGGCGCGACACCTTGATCTCCATCGTAGCATCGTTGTCGTCTCGCCAACTATTGCTTCTACGACTATCGTTGCCGCTTAGTGATAAAGTAAAGCAATTACATGGCGTTTGCATTTCATACAATAAAGCGACAACCATATGGCTCCTCCCAGTTGCCGATAACTCCGTTACAAAACATGATCATCTCATACAATAAAATTTAGCATCATGTCTTGACCATATCACATCACAACATGCCCTGCAAAAACAAGTTAGACGTCCTCTACTTTGTTGTTGCAAGTTTTACGTGGCTGCTACATGCTGAGCAAGAACCGTTCTTACCTACGCATCAAAACCACAACGATATTTCGTCAAGTATGTGCTGTTCTAACCTTCAACAAGGACCAGGCGTACCACACTCGATTCAACTAAAGTTGGAGAAACTGACACCCGCCAGCCACCTGTGTGCGAAGCACGTCGGTAGAACCAGTCTCGCGTAAGCGTTCGCGTAATATCGGTCTGGGCCGCTTCATCCAACAATACCGCCGAATCAAAGTATGACATGCTGGTAAGCAATATGACTAGTATCACCCACAACTCACTTGTGTTCTACTCGTGCATATAACATCTACGCATAAACCTGGCTCTGATGCCACTGTTGGGGAACGTGGCAATTTCAAAAAAAAATCCTACACACACGCAAGATCATGGTGATGCATAGCAATGAGAGGGGAGAGTATTGTCCACGTACCCTCGTAGACCGTATGCGGAAGCGTTATGACAACACGGTTGATGTAGTCGTACGTCTTCACGATCGACCGATCCTAGTACTGAAGGTACGACACCTCCGCGATCTGCACAGTTCAGCTCGGTGACGTCCCATGAACTCACGATCTAGCAGAGTATCGAGGGAGAGCTTCGTCAGCATGATGGCGTGATGATGAAGCTACCGGCGCAGGGCTTCGCCTAAGCACTATGACGATATGTCTGAGGTGGATTATGGTGGAGGGGGGCACCGCACACGGCTAAGAGATCAATGATCAACTTGTGTGTCTACGGGGTGCCCCCTCCCCCGTATATAAAGGAGTGGAGGAGGGGGAGGGCTGGCCCTCCTATGGCGCGCCCCATGGGGAGTCCTACTCCCACCGGGAGTAGGATTCCCCCCTTCCCTAGTTGGACTAGGAGTGGAAGGGAGGAGGAGGAAGGAGGAAGGAGGAAGGAAAGGGGGGGCCACCCCCCTCCCAATTCGGATTGGGCTTGTGGGGGGGTGCCCCCTCCTTTGCTCCCATCTCCTCTCTCCCACTATGGCCTAATAAGGCCCATATACCTCGCGGGGGGTTCCGGTAACCTCCCGGTACTCCGGTATATTCCCGATCTTACCCGGAACTATTCCGATGTCCAAATATAGTCGTCCAATATATCGATCTTTATGTCTCGACCATTTTGAGACTCCTCGTCATGTCCGTGAACACATAAACGCATAATACCGATCGTCACCAAACTTTAAACGTGCGGACCCTACGGGTTCGGGAACTATGTAGACATGACCGAGACTCATCTCCGGTCAATAACCAATAGCGGAACCTGGATGCTCATATTGGTTCCTACATATTCTACGAAGATCTTTATTGGTCAAACCGCATAACAACATACGTTGTTCCCATTGTCAACGGTATGTTACTTGCCCGAGATTCGATCGTCAGTATCTCAATACCTAGTTCAATCTCGTTACCGGCAAGTCTCTTAACTCATTCCGTAATGCATCATCCCGCAACTAACTCATTAGTTACATTGCTTGCAAGGCTTATAGTGACGTGCATTACCGAGAGGACCCAGAGATACCTCTCCGACAATCGGAGTGACAAATCCTAATCTTGATCTATGCCAACTCAACAAGTACCATCAGAGACACCTGTAGAGCACCTTTATAATCACCCAGTTACGTTGTGATGTTTGGTAGCACACAAAGTGTTCCTCCGGTATTCGAGAGTTGCATAATCTCATAGTCATAGGAACATGTATAAGTCATGAAGAAAGCAATAGCAATATACTAAACGATCAAGTGCTAAGCTAACGGAATGGGTCAAGTCAATCACATCATTCTCTAATGATGTGATCCCGTTAATCAAATGACAACTCATGTCTATGGCTAGGAAACATAACCATCTTTTATTCCACGAGCTAGTCAAGTAGAGGCAAACTAGTGACACTCTGTTTGTCTATGTATTCACACATGTACTAAGTTTCCGGTTAATACAATTCTAGCATGAATAATAAACATTTATCATGATATAAGGAAATATAAATAACAACTTTATTATTGCCTCTAGGGCATATTTCCTTCAACCCCTTAAAGGGGGCAGCCACAAAAAGAAATATTTACTGGTTATGGTGGATATATTCACTAAGTGGATAGAGGCCAAACCAGTAAGAACGGCTGAAGCAGGACCAGTGATTGACTTTATATCCGGCGTGGTACACCGCTACGGTGTCCCGCACAGAATCATCACTGATAATGGCTCCAATTTTACGGCCGATGAGGTGAAAAACTGGTGTGCTAAATTGGCCATTAAGCTCGACTATGCATCTGTCTACCATCCTCAAACAAACGGTCGGGTGGAATGGGCCAATGGCGTGATAATGAGCGGCATTTAACCCCGGCTGGTGCGCTCCCTGCGGGAGTCAAACAAGCACTGGGTTGAGGAACTGGATTCCATGCTCTGGGGGCTGTGGACTACACCTAACCGAACAACCGGATGCATGATGCAGCTCGAAGCTACGTCGGTATTTCCCCAAAGAGGAAGGGATGATGCAACACAGCAGCAGTAGGTATTACCCTCAGATATGAAACCAAGATGATTGAACTAGTAGGAGAACCAAGCAACACAACATAAATAGTCCTTGCACACAGATAACAAATCCTCGCAACCCGACGTGTTAAAGGGGTTGTCAATCCCTTTCGGGTAACGACGCCTCAAGATAGGCAAACGGACGTGAATAAATTTTGTAGTAGATTGATAGATCGAACGCCAAATAAAATAAATAAGAATAAAACGCAGCAATGTATTTTTGTATTTTTAGTTTAGTAGATCTGCAAATAAAAAGGCAAATAAAATGGATCGCGAAGGCAAATAATATGAGAAAGAGACCCGGGGGCCGTAGGTTTCACTAGTGGCTTCTCTCTCGAAAAATAGCAAACGGTGGGTAGACAAATTACTGTTGGGCAATTGATAGAACTTCAAATAATCATGACGACATCCAGGCAATGATCATTATATAGGCATCACGTCCAAGATTAGTAGACCGACTCTTGCCTGCATCTACTACTATTACTCTACACATTGACCGCTATCCAGCATGCATCTAGTGTATTAAGTTCATGGAGAAACGGAGTAATGCAATAAGAACGATGACATGATGTAGACAAGATCTATCTATGTAGAGATAGACCCCATCGTTTTATCCTTAGTAGCAACGATACATATGTGTCGGTTCCCCTTCTGTCAATGGGATCAAGCACCGTAAGATCGAACCCACTACAAAGCACCTCTTCCCATTGCAAGATAAATAGATCAAGTTGGCCAAACAAAACCCAAATATAGGAGAAGAAATACGAGGCTATAAGCAATCATGCATATAAGAGATCAAAGAAACTCAAATACTTTCATGGATATAAAAAGATGGGATAATTCCATTTATCCCCCTAACTTGAGCCACCACCTGGCATTTGCCCCTAATTTTCAGGTATGCTCAAAAATACCCCTCTTCCGTCAAGTCACCTTACAGAAATGCCCTTCTGTGCCGTTACCGTCCGGTCAAAGGGGTTTGACCGTCTGGTGAATAGTAAATGGTGAACAGTAAATTCGCAAAAAATAGCAAGAAATTCAAAAAATCTGAAATTTTGTGGGATCGAAGGTACTCAGGGGAGCAAGGCGCGTGCAAATTTTGGCACAGTTTGGACATTCCAGCAGCCCGTGTCAAAAAACATATCTCTTTGATGCCAAGAAAACATATTTTTTTTTTTAAATTTTCTTGCTATTTTTTTGAATTTACTGTTCACAGCATATAGATTTAAATTTTTTCCTTTCCCACGAGTTCCTGGAATGTCCAAACAACGCGAAAATTTGCACATACCTTGCGCCCTTAAGTATCTTCGATCCCAAAAAATTTCAGATTTTTTTGATTTTTGCTATTTTTTCGAATTTACTGTTGCCCATGTTACTATTCATCAGACGGTCAAACCCCTTTGACCGGACGGCAAGGGCATTTCTGTAAGGTGACTTGACGGAAGAGGGGTATTTTTGAGCATACCTGAAAATTAGGGGCAAATGCCAGGTGGTGGCTCAAGTTAGGGAGATAAATGGAATTCTCCCTAAAAAGATAGATCTGATCATAAACTCAAAGTTCATCCGATGCCAACAAGCACACCGCAAAAAGAGTTACATCATATGGATCTCCAAGAGACCATTGTATTGAGAATTCAGCGAGAGAGAGGAAGCCATCTAGCTACTAACTACGGACCCGAAGTTCTACAAAGAACTACTCACGCATCATTAGAGAGGCACCAATGGAAGTGGTGAACCCCTCCGTGATGGTGTCTAGATTGGATCTGGTGGCTCTGGACTCTGCGGTGGCTGGAATTGATTTTCGTCGACTCCCCTAGGGTTTCTGGAATATTGGGGTATTTATAGGGCAAAGAGGCGGTCCAGGGGGCACCCGAGGTGGGCACAACCCACCAGGGCGCGCCTGGGCCTCCTGGCGCGCCCTGGTGGGTTGTGCTCTCCTCGGAGCACCCCCAGGCGCAGCCTTGGCCCATTAGGTGTCTTCTGGTCCAAAAAATTCTCTGTAAAGTTTCGATGCATTTGGACTCCGTTTGGTATTGATTTCCTGCCATTTAAATAACATGTAGTAAACAGCAACTGGCACTTGGCACTATGTCAATAGGTTAGTACCAAAAAATGATATAAAATGACTATAAAATGATTATAAAACATCCAAGATTGATAATATAACAACATGGAATAATAAAAAAATTATAGATAGGTTGGAGACATATGAATACACACCTTTCTTCATGGTGTACGGCGCAGAAGCTGTCCTGCCCTGCGACATTATTCATGACTCACCTCGAGTGCGCATGTACGAAGAGCGAGAAGCCGAGCTCGATCGGCAGGATGACCTAGACTGCCTCGAAGAGGAGCGCCATATTGCACAAGCTCGTTCCGCATCTTACCAACAACATGCCGGCGATACCAAAGCAAAGAAGTGCGGGCCAAGACATATAACATTGGCGATCTCGTCTTGCGTCTCCCATAGAAGAAAAAGGATAAGCTCAAACCACGATGGGAGGTCCCCTTCATTGTCGACGAAGTTCTCACAGGAGGAGCCTATCGCCTTCGTAATGCATCAGATAATCACTTTGAGCCGAATCCATGGAACGCTGCTCGGCTCCGACGATTCTACGGATAGTTCGGAAGCACCCCTTTTTTTCTTTTTTACTTTGACTAGGTTCATTTTCCTCCTCTCCTTTTTTATTTTCCTTTTTAAATATCCCAGGGTATGTTCAGTTCAACCGAACTGTTAGGGGTACACATCTTTAAATGTACACACCCCACCGTAACTGGGGGCTTCTTTGATGAAGCTTAATGCTAAAAGCTTGTTGCTTACATTGTTTACGTCGTTTGTTCTACACACCTTTTGCCATTATATGCACCTATATGACTTAAGTTTTTGCCAAGCTGGGTTGCCTCACTCCTGTGTTTATACCCTACATCCCCGATTGTTCAGCTAGGGTGTAAAGGGAGCACCTCTACAATTGTTACAACCGGGTAATCCTGATCTGTACCTAAGACGGGCGAAGCCGAAAGCTAGCATTCTTAAGGGAATAATTGGTCGGCAAGGAACGACAGATTATTTATGTTTATGTCATTTTTCTAAAAAATAAGGGATAGGCTGCCCGTAATTCTATCTTTCAGATCAAAGCCTAGGCATGCATAATTAAGCATGCTGCCCTAGGGGAAGGAACCCTTAATAGAACTATTTTCCCTGGAAGATGTTTCTACGTTAAATAGTAATATAACATAACTCCCCGAACAAATTCTGTCTGCTTGAGCAATATGAACGGATTGCCTGGTTTCCGGACATAATGAATGTTTATTAAGTTCAAACATGGTATCCGGAAACACTCCAACTTCTTGGTTTGGAGGTTGAAACCGAAGGCCTGCGATGACAAATTTTGACAAGTTCTGTTGCAGATAAGTTCGATGATAAAGTACATTGATACATTGAATCAAACGCCTACTCTTTATCTATGTCATCTATAAGACTATTTAAGCTACAGTCTTCTTGCGAATATTTCGCAGCTATCATCACTTGGTCATATACCAAGTTCACGAGAATCTCTTTTCTGTCCGGTCCCCGAGGCCCAACTCGGGCCATACGACGGATCGAGCCCGCTGTAGCGTGTTTGCACCATCGCCCATGCCTCTCGTGCACCTTCCTGGCATGCTGACGCCTTCCATAGCTCAAAACGGCGCCGGGCACCTTTGAACAGGTTCGCCAACTCCTCCATACTTTCTGGAGGGGCGTCGGATGGCCATAAGGCTTTGACCGTACTCTTCCTCGCTTTCCGGGCCCGCTCATGCACTATGGATAGCTCTTTTAGAACGTCGCCTCGGAATCCGGATACTTCTTCTTCATGACGCCCGGTTAACAGACCTGCAAGAACAACATTATAAAACTCTAAATTACCGGATAATACGAGTCCCCTGGATGGTTCGAAGGTCATAGCATATATGCCGCCTTTCAACTTTTTATTCTCTTTTTTTGCGTCCGATAATTGAGCCTTTAAGCTCTTTATCTCTTCGGCTTGCTTCTCCTTTTCCTCCTCCAATTTGTTCTTTTGATCAATGGTCATCGTGAACTTCTTCATTTCCTCTAGCTCTATGGTGGCGGCATTTAGCTTTGTCCGGCTCGTTTCAAGCTCCTGGGACAACGCATTGTTCTTCTCTTTGAGAACCTGCGGTCATAACGATCCTTAAACCGGTTGGTCTAACCGCTTCATGTCTCGGGGGCTACTGGCATATATCTATCAAATTTACACAAACTCTTATCTGTATATCCTTGGAAAATAGGTGAGCGACTCCTGCAAGTCCGTCTCGGGCGGCTCGGATATATGCATCCATGGAGCTGAGGGTAGTGAATTCCTGCTCAGTAAAAACTGGAGCGCGCATGGTCTCTTTTAGTCGACGATGATTCATCACGCTCTCCACTTCGGAATTTGTGACGGATACGTCATCCGAATTCTCATGAGGTGGATGATTTTGCGCTACATCCATATTGGCTCTCGTCCTAGTTGATGAGTTCGATGCCGGATTAGCTGCCGATCAGCTAACTGCCTCTTCGTACACGGTTCACCTGGTGCTCCTTCTGAAATAAGATGGAAGGAGAAATATGACAATCTGGTCTTATGCCTAAGCACACATTAAAGGTTATACCTCTTTGGTGAAGGAGGGGGCTCGGCGACACTCCTGGTTTCCTTTCGTTTTGAAGGTCCACACTGCGTAGATGCTATCTTCCTAGAGGCCGCCCTCGAAGGAGTGTGGCTCGCTGAGCGCCGACCCTTTGAAGCGCGATTCAGTGCGATGGGTGAGGCGCAAGTAGGGAGCTTCTTTTTTGAGGATGAATTCCGAATACGTACATTGGAGAAAGGGAGAAGGCCGGGGTAATCGGCCATAATGGCCACTTCTGAGCCGTCAAGGCTCGCTTGGTAAAAAACTCCATCTTCAAACTCTATAAATATACCCGGATCCTTGCGGAAGCCGGGGTCTTCGTCACGAGCATAGTCCTCTAGCTGCGGGGAGGGGCAATGAACATATTCGACCACCTTCCTCCATGTCCTTTTTAAAACGACCAGAACAATTTGATTAGCGCACCTCGATAATGAGGTAGGACAATGCTGATAATCAAAAACTTACCCATTCAATGGGGTTATACATGGAGAAACCTTCCCGACAATTTAAACAGGTGAATTCTTCTTTCTCCCCCTTATAAAGATCTGTGAGAATGGCGGCCAGAGCCGCTGGGGTATCCGGGCCCTCGCGCTTGTAACGAGACGCGTCATCCGTTCCGTTGTAACACCATAAAGGGTGATCTATGGACTGAAGGGGCTGGAGGCATCGCTTTATCGCGATGGCCATAACTTCGATTATCGAGAGTTTGGAATGGGCGAGTACCCTGACCTTGTTGACTAGCCTCTTTACTTCCTCACTGTCTCCTTGCTTGGGGCTCCGGGGGCGCTAATTGAAGCGTTTCTTCAAAGGAGCGCTAGAGAATTCGGGAAGCCCGTGCCGAACTGGGTCCGGAAGGGGAACGTCCTCAATATAAAACCATTCCGAAGTCCAATCTTTAGATTCCTTCATGGGAGTTCCTACGAGGTAACCCGATCCGGCTATGCGCCATACTTCGGCGCCGCCCACTTCAAATATGGAACTGATAACCCACAAGTATAGGGGGTCGTTTGTAGCCTTTTTCGATAAATAAGAGTGTTGAACCCAACGAGGAGCTAAAGGTAGAACAAATATCCCCTCAAGTTCTATCGACCACCGATACAACTCTACGCACGCTTGACGTTTGCTTTATCGGAAACAAGTATAAAACTAGAAGTACTTTATAGATGTGATAGGATAGGTTTGCAAGATAATAAAGAGCACATAAATAAAATCTAGGGGCTGTTTAGATAAAGACACAACTAATTTAGTTTTAATAGAGAGCTTTTGTCAACAAGAAAGTTATTTGCCCTAGGCAATCGATAACAAGTACCGGTAATCATTCTTGTAATTTTATATGAGGGAGAGGCATGAGCTAACATACTTTCTCTACTTGGATCATATGCACTTATGATTGGAACTCTAGCAAGCATCCGCAACTAGTAAGAGCCTGTCTAACAGAGCCGTCAAACTGGTCAAACCCTCAAAATAACTGCCAGTTTGAGGGTTGAGCAGAAAAAAAGGCGCAGATCAGTACCCTCAAATCCCTAAACCCTCAAAAAATTTCTAGGCTGAACCCTCAAGTTCGAGGCCAACCTGCACTATTAAGGGTTTGGGGCAAGTTGAAGGCCCAACCCTCACTTGGTCAACTCTGTGCGCTGGAGGGAAAATTCCCAAGCCTCCTCTCCCAGCCGCCGGCTTCATCCGCGCCGCCGTCGCCGGCCATGGAGCCCCTCCAGCCCCCGACCACCCCCTCCGCCGGCTTCATCCACGCCCGCGCCCGTGGCCGCGTCCCTGCCCGCCCCCGCCCCGCACCTCCCGCCTCCGGCCACCTCGACCGACGCCGCCATGGCGGAGGTGGTGGCGGCCACCCACATCGGCCAAAAACGGAGGCGGGCGGGCACCCACGTCATGCCAAGCAAGCCGCCCTGCCCGCCCCCGCGGTGAAGGCGGCGAAGCCCGCCAAGCCGGCAACCTCCACCGCGGCTGCTCCCAAGCGCAAGGAGAAGCAGCTTGCAAGCCGCAAGCGGGGGGCAGAGCATACGCGGCACCGCCACCGCCACCGCCGAGCACGGCCGCTCGAACGCTGCCAACCGCGACCGACGTGTTCGATGAAATGTCCGCACCAACCGTGTCATATAGGGCCTTGCTCGACGTCGCGGAGGTGAACATTGGGTCTCCTCCACTTGCTTCCTTCGACTTCCATGTTGAGGAGCCGGCGGGTGAGGAGGAGGAGGCGGGTGAGGAGGAGGAAGAAGATGAAGATGTCAACGAGATCGGAGAGGAAGTGTTTGAAGTGGGAGGTGGTGCTCGAAGGCCAATTCGCCGGCGAACTACACGGAGGTTGAAGATGTCCTCTTGGTCAAGGCTTGGTCGCAAGTGGGGTTGATGCGGTCACCGGCACCAATCAAACCGGGAAACGTTATTGGCAATGCATTGAGGACATGTATTGCAAGCTGAAACCCAAGACTGCCACATTGAGAGCTCGTTCTTACAGATTGCTTCAAGGCCGGTGGGAGTTGATGAAACCCGCTTGTGCTCGTTGGAGTGTGGCTATGGATCAAGTGAGGGATCAACCCCCAAGTGGCTGCGTTGAGAGTGATTATGTGAGTACAAATATCATGTTTATTACTTGTTGGTTCATGCTTTATTTACTTGTTGGTTATGCTTGGTTGTGATTTTGATATGCTCCCAATGATGATATGTTTTAGGAGAAATATGCCGACTTGAGGTACAGGGACATGGCCGGTTCCAAGGGCAAATCCTTCCCATTCAAGCATTGTTGGGCATTGCTCCAACATCTTGACAAATGGAAATTGAGGGATCAAGAGATTGCACCGAAGAAATCGGATATGCTCAAAATGGATGATAGTGATGAAGAAGGAAGAAACCATGACAAGCCCGACGGAACAAAGAAGGGAAAAGAAAGGATGAAGATGGAAGCGGAGGCATAAAGCTTGAGGGAAAAGATTGATCAAATGATCAAGTCAAAGGAGACATTGACAATAAAGGCATTGGAGACAAAGCTTATTATCACCGAGAGAAAGAAAGAGGTGAAACTTGCACAATTGGAAGCAAGGCGAGAAGATGCCAAGTGCAAGGCCGACATGGAGGAGAGGATGATCAAGCTCAAGGAAGCAAAAGCATGGAAGGAGCTCATGGCCGAGGAGAAGGAGCACATGATGATGTATAGAAAGGACATGGATGAAGAGAAATTGGCGTGGTGGAAGGAGTAAAAGGAGAACATCGCGGACGGGAAGAGGCTACTGCGTGGTGCTGGTAGTGGTGCGTCGTCTACTCTCCGAGGCGAGTCTCCGATGAGTGGTGGAGGCGATGGAGGTGTGGACAACTTCACCGGTGCTTGAAGTTGTTCGTACGTTTTATGTTTTGCGAATGATGTCTCCGATGACTATGTGATGATGATCATTTGCACGTTGTATGTTTTGCTATGATGCCCATGAGATTTACTATGTGATGATGATGATTTGCAAGTTTGTTTCATGTATGTGCATGATCATTTGCAAATTTGAGAGTGATTTATGTTGCTGTCCTGTTTTGAAGGTTTGAAGGCCCGGGCACAGATCAGTGACCTCAAACCAACCCTCAAAATAGAATATTCTATTTTAAGGGTTGGTTTGAGGGCAATGATTTGCGCCAGGGATTTTCGGCCTTTCAAAACGAAATTTTCTCAGCCCTCAAACTGGTTTTGAAGGTTGAGTTGTTGAGGGCTCTGTTAGACATGCTCTAAAGATCATTAAGGTTGTGAAACCCAACCATAGCATTAAGTATCAAGTCCTCTTTACTCCCATATGTCATACCCCAGTTACTCGGGTTTAAGTTTCTGTCACTCTCGCAACCCACCGGAAGCGAACCATGAACATATTGCAACACGCTACATCGAGGGCCCCTCACGTTTGCGCGAGATGGAGGGTACCGTAGGACAACACCGTAAATAAAATATACAATCATACCAACCAAGATCACGATTAACCCATAGGACAAAACGGATCTACTCAAACATCATAGGATAACCATAGATCATTGGGAAATAATATATGGAGTTGAGCACCATGTTTAAGTAGAGATTACAGCGGGGAGAATAGGTGTTACACCGCTGCATAGAGGGGGAGAGAGTTGGTGTTGACGGTAGCAAGATTGTTGATGTAGATCGCCGTCACAATCCTAGCCCCAGTGGCCCTCCGACGCCACCAAGAGAGAGGGGGAGAGAGCCCCCTCCTTCTTCTTCTTCCTTGCCCCCCTAGATGGGAGGAGAGTCCCCCCTCTGGTCCATGACCTCCATGGCGGCGGAGGGGCGGGAGCCCCTCCGAGATTGGATCTCCCTCTCTGTTCTCTTCTGTTTCATGTTCCTAGATCTGGCCGAAAACCGTTTCTTATATTCCCGGAGATCCGTAACTCCGATTGCGCTACGATTTTAACATGATTTTTTCGGATATAAGCTTCCTTGCGCCCGAAGTAGAGGTCCAACCGACGTACAATGTGGGCACAACCCACCACCGCACGCCTGGCTCCTCTGGCGCGCCCTGGTGGGTTGTGCCCACCACGGGCCTCCGTTTTGCGGTGATTCCAACTCCCAAAATCACATATATTCCAAAATAATTCTCCGTGAAATTTTATTGCATTTGGACTTCGTTTGATATGGATACTCTGCGATATAAAAAACATGCAGAAAACAGGAACTGGCACTGGGCACTGGATCAATAGGTTAGTCCAATAAATCATATAAAAAGTTGCCAAAAGTATGTGAAAGTGGTATAATATTGGAATGAAACAATCAAAAATTATAGATACGATGGAGCTGTATCAGCATCCCCAAGCTTAATTCCTGCTCGTCCTCGAGTAGGTAAATGATAAAAAGATAATTTTTGATGTGGAATGCTACCTAGCATAACCTTGATCATATATCTAATCATGGCATGAATAGTAAGACATAAGTGATTCAAAGCAATAGTCTATAATTTGACATGAAGACATCAATACTCAGGCATCCCAATAAACAACATGTCTTTCAAAATATCAACGCTGAAGAAAGTTATCCCTACAAAATCATATAGTCTTGTCATGCTCTGTCTTCTTAACACAAAGTATTTATCATGCACAACCCCGATGACAAGCCGAGCAATTGGTTCATACTTTTTAACGCACTTCAGCTTTTTCAACCCTCACGCAATACATGAGCGCAAGCCATGGATATAGCACTATGGGTGGAATAGAGTATAATGATAGGGGTAAATATAAAGGAGACAAAAAGGTAGAAAGTCTCACATCGATGCGGCTAACCAACGGGCTATGGGGATGCCCATCAATTGATATCAACGTGAGGATTAGGGATGGCCATGCAATGAATGCACTAAGAGCTATAAGTGTATGAAAGCTCAATATGAAAACTAAGTGGGTGTGCATCTAATCCTATAATGAAAAATTCCCACTAGTATATGAAAGTGACAACATAGGAGACTCTCCATACGAAAAACTCGGTGCTACTTTGAAGCACAAGTGTGGTAAAGGATACTAACAATGCCCTTTCTCTCTTTGTTTATTTATTTTTTTCTTTTTTTTCTTTATTTTTTTTCTTTTTTCCTTTTTTTATTTTTTTCTCTCATTGTCCGGAGTCTCATCCCGACTTGTGGGGGAATCATAGTCTGCATCATCCTTTCCTCACTGTGGCACTGCTCTAAAAATGAATAATGATGATCATCACACTTCTATTTACTTATAACTCAAAAGAAATAAAAATTACAACTCGATATCTATGACAAAATATGACTCTATAGTCTATATGAATGCCTCTGGCAATGTACCAAGATGTGCAATGATCTAGCATAACATGTATGAAAAATGATGAACGGTGGCTGAGCCACAACTACTATGTCAGCTATATGATCATGCAAAGCAATATGAAAATGAATGCTCAAGTCATCAAATAGAAGCGGTGGAAGTTGCATGGCAATATATCTCGGAATGGCCATGGAAAAGCCATAATAGGTAGGTATGGTGGCTGTTTTGAGGAAGATATAATAAGGCTTATGTGTGATAGAGCGTATCATATCACGGGGTTTGGATGCACCTGCGAAGTTTGCACCACGTCTCGATGTGAGAAAGGGCAATGCACGGTACCATAGAGGCTAGCAAATTGCGGAAAGCTAAGAGTGTGTATATTCCATGGACTCACATTAGTCATAAAGAACTCATATACTTATTGCAAAATTTTATTAGCCCTCGAAGCAAAGTACTACTACGCATGCCCCTAGGGGGATAGATTGGTAGGAAAAGACCATCGCTCGTCCCCGATCGCCACTCATAAGGAAGACAATCAATAATAAATCATGCTCCAACTTCATAGCATAACGAGAGACTATACGTGCATGCTTCGGGAATCACAAACCTTAACACCAATATTCTGACTAAACACAACCATTCACTAGTACCTCCCACATATTACCATCTCTATATCGCAAAACTATTGCAAGGAATCAAACATATCATATTCAGTGATCCATAAGTTTTATGTAGGATTTTATGACTAACCATGCAATTGACCAATTCCTTTTAACTCTCTAAATAGACCTAAGTGAAGCATGAGAGTTTAGTTCTTTCTACAAAAGACCATGCTTTAATAAATATAAGTGATGCAAAAGAGCATTCTTCAAACAACGGTTTTGTATGTGAAGAGAAACAGACAATCCAAACTTCAAATGATATAAGTGAAGCACATGAAGCATTCTATAAAGCCATACTCAAAAGATATAAGTGAAGTGCAATGAGCATTCTATAAATCAACCATGGACTATCTCATACCAGCATGGTGCATAAAAGAAAAATGAAAACTAAAAGCAAAAGACGCTCCAAGGTTTGCACATATCACATGAACGAAACGAAACCGAAAACATACCGATACTTGTTGAATATTTACTTGGGGTGCCTTCCGGGGCATCCCCAAGCTTAGACGCTTGAGTCTCCTTGAATATTTACTTGGGGTGCCTTGGTCATCCCCAAGCTTGAGCTCTTGCCTCTCCTCCTTCTCCTCATATCGAGACCTCCTCGATCTTTGATCACTTCATCCACACAAAACTCAACAGAAAACTCGGTAAGATCCGTTAGTATAATAAAGCAAATCACTACTCTAAGTACTGTTGCAAACCAATTCAAATTTTGTTTTTGCATTGTAGCTACTGTAATATAACTTTTCCATGGCTTATACCACCAATAAAAATCGATAGTTTCATCAAAACAAGCAAACAATGCATCAAAAATAGAATCTGTCTTAAACAGGACAGTATGTAGTAATATGAACATTCACCATACCTCTGGTACTCCAACAATTCTGAAAAAAATTAGGAAAAATAAAAAAATTTGTATAGAAAGACAGTGCAAAAAGTTTCAGAACCGTTTGAAATTCCAGTAAAAAATGTAAAATCGCGCACTACAGCCAAAGTTTCTGTTTTGCACCGCACAAACCAACAAGCAATGTAAACATCCTAAAGGCAAATCTTGCCACATTATTTTTATAATACAATGGAATTGTACAAGGGGTTAATTATTTTTGTTGAAAATTTTCTATAATTAAGATTCACAAAGTTTCCGTGAGCATGAACAAAGTTCAAGGAGCTCCCCCACTTCAACAATGCTTGTCTCTTTCACTTTCACTTTCCTTTTTGAAAAGTTTTGTGTTCCCCTCTATATTTTTTTGTTTTTAAACTTTATAAAAGAACTCAACAGAAATAAATGACTCTCTAAAACTTCCGGGTTGTCTCCCTAGTAGCGCTTTCTTTAAAGCCATTAAGCTAGGCATAAAGTGCTCAAGTAATGGATCCACCTGGATCCCAAGGTATATCAAAGACAATTTTAATTAGTAATGATTTGGCATTTAGTAGTGAGCACAAATCAACATATATCAAGCAATGACGAAGTCTAACTCTCTTCCTATGCATCGGCATGTCATACAAGAACAATTCATGCGCATCAAGTAAAGGCCAATACATAGCATAAGCAATTTCTTGCAATTTTTCGTGTTGGAAACATAAAGAGGCGGAGATGTAGTTCCTCTCTTATAATAATTGCAAGTAGGAGCAGCAATCACATTCATATTATATTCATCAATCATCATGTGTAGTGGTAGAACGCAACCCATCAATATAATCCTTAATAAGAGCATACTTCTCCGATATAGTGTAGTTTGGAGAATTCAAAAAGATAATAGGACTATAATGTGTGGGTGCAATAGCAAAAATTTCATGTTTAACATAAGGAACAATAGCAAGTTCATCTCCATAAGCATCATTCATATTCGCATCTTGTCCACAAGCATAGCAAGCATCATCAAAAAGGGATATTTCAAACGAATCAATGGGATCATAGCAATTATCATGGCAATCATCCTTCGGTAAGCACGAAGGGAAAGTAAATAATGTATGAGTTGAAGAGTTACTCTCATTAGAAGGTGGGCACGGGTAGCTAATACGATCTTCCTCCTTTTGTTCTTCACCCTCCTCATCATCTTATTCATCCAATGAGCTCACAGTTTCATCAATTTCTTCTTCCATAGACTCCTGCAAAATATTAGTCTCTTCTTGGACAACAGAGCTTTCTCAATGAATTCATCAATATCGGAATTGTATTTATAATATCATAGCAATATTTAAGGATAGCAAAATTTTCAGGTCTATAAACTGAATCATCAAAATCTTCAAACTTTTCAAACAAAGATTCAATTTCATAAGCACCCTTAAGAGCAACAAATTCTTCTATTCGTTCCACATCGTAGTAATCATATATACCTCTAGCATAAGAAACCAAGGTTTCATTATCATTAAATTCACGTGAAAAGGGAAGATGTGGAGCGTTCATCCTAGAGCAACAAGTATAATCATATCTCAAGCATAGCTCCCGAGCATACCAATGCACATATGAATTTGATCCCATAGCAATTTCCCTTTATGAGTCAAGCGATAATCCCTAAAGTATTCATGTTGATCCAATGTTACTCCCATTATATAGTTGAATGGGGTTTTCTCAGGATTATTGATAACCCACAAGTATAGGGGATCGCAACAGTTTTCGAGGGTAAGTATTTAACACAAATTTATAGATTCGACACAAGGGGAGCCAAAGAATATTTGAAGGTATTAGTAGTTGAGTTGTCAATTCAACCACACCTGGAGATTAATTATCTGCAGCAATATGATCAGTAGCAAAGTAGTTTGGTAGTTTTGATAGTAGTGACAGTAGCAACAATAACAGTAACAGTGATAGCAGTAATTTGTAGCGAGTGTAACAGTGATGATAGCAATAGTAACGCAGCAAGATCAATAAGGATAAATTCGTAGGCATTGGACCGGTGACTTGTTGGATGATATTCATCATGTGACAGTTATAACCTAGGGCGATACGACACTAGCTCCAGTTCATCGATATAATGTAGGCATGTATTCCGTAAATAGTCATACGTGCTTTATTAAAAGAACTTGCATGACATCTTTTGTCCTACCCTCCAGTGGCAGCGGGGTCCATATTGGAAACTAAGGGATATTAAGGCCTCCTTTTAATAGAGAACCGGAACAAAGCATTAACACATAGTGAATACATGAACTTCTCAAACTACGGTCATCACCGAGAGTGGGCCCGGTTGTTGTTCCGGGGTTGTCGGATCATAACACATAGTAGGTGACTATAACTTGCAAGATCGGATCTAGAACATGGATATAATGATGATAACATAAACGGTTCAGATCTGAGTTCATGGCACCCGTGCCCAAAGTGACAAGCATTAAGCATGGAAAAGTCATAGCAACATCAATCTAAGAACATAGTGGATACTAGGGATCGGGCCCTAACAAAACTAACTCGATTACATGATGAATCTCATCCAACTCCTCACCGACCAGCGAGCCTACGAAGGAATTACTCACTCCCGGTGGGGAGCATCATGGAATTGGCGACAGAGATGGGTTGGTGATGACGAAGAACGAAGACCCCCTCTCCGGAGCCCCAAACGGACTCCAGATCTGCCCTCCCGAGGAAGAACAGGGCTTGGTGGTGGCTCCGTCTCGTGGATCGCGATAATTCTTTCTCCCTAATTTTTTTCTAGATAAATGTGAATTTATAGTATCAGGGGGGTCATTAGCGGGGCCACCAGGTGGGTACAACCCACCTGGGCGCGCCAAGTGTTGGGGAACGTAGTAATTTCAAAAAAAATCCTACGCACACGCAAGATCATGGTGATGCATAGCAACGAGAGGGGAGAGTGTCATCCGTGTACGCTCGTAGACCGTAAGTGGAAGCGTTATGAAAACGCGGTTGATGTAGTCGTGCGTCTTCACGGTCGACCGATCCTAGTACCGAACATACGGCACCTCCGCGATCTGCACATGTTCAGCTCTGCGACGTCCCACGAACTCACGATCCAGTAGAGCTACGAGGGAGAGTTCTGTCAGCACGATGGCGTGATGACGGTGATGATGAAGCTACCGCTGCAGGGCTTCGCCTAAGCACCGCTACGATATGACCGAGGCACCGCACACGGCTAAAAGATCAATGATCAACTTGTCTGTCTATGGGGTGCCCCCTCCCCGGTATATAAAGGAGTGGAGGAGGGGGAGGGGGCTGGCCTCCTAGGCACGCCCCAAGGGGAGTGCTACTCCCACCGGGAGTAGGATTCCACCCCTTCCAAGAGTTGGAGTAGGAGGGAAGGAAGGAGGAGAGAGGGGGAAGGAAAAAGGGGGGCGCCGCCCCCCCTTCCTTGTCCAATTCGGACCAGAGGGGGAGGGGGCGCGCGGCCTGCCCTGGCTGCCCCTCCTCTTCTCCACCGAGGCCCATGAGGCCCATTATGCTCCCCGGGGGGTTCTGGTAACCCCCCGGTACTCCGGTATTTGTCCGAATTACCCGGAACCCTTCTGAAGTCCAAACATAGTCATCCAATATATCGATCTTTATGTCTCGACCATTTCGAGACTCCTCGTCATGTCCATGATCATATCCGGGACTTTGAACTACCTTCGGTTCATCAAAACACATAAACTCATATTACCGATCGTCACTGAACGTTAAGCGTGCGGACCCTACGGGTTCGAGAACTATGTAGACATGACTGAGACAGGTCTGCATTGAATAACCAATAGAGGAACCTAGATGCTCATATTGGTTCCTACATATTCTACGAAGATCTTTATCGGTCAAACCGCATAACAACATACGTTGTTCCCTTTGTCACCGGTATGTTACTTGCCCGAGATTCGATCGCCGGTATCTCAATACCTAGTTCAATCTCGTTACCGGCAAGTCTCTTTACTCGTTCCGTAATACATCATCCCGCAACTAACTCATTAGTTGCATTGCTTGCAAGGCTTATAGTGATGTGTATTACCGAGAGGGCCCAGAGATACCTCTCCGACAATCGGAGTGACAAATCCTAATCTTGATGTATGCCAACTCAACAAGTACCATCAGAGACACCTGTAGAGCACCTTTATAATCACCCAGTTACGTTGTGACGTTTGGTAGCACACAAAGTGTTCCTCCGGTATTCGGGAGTTGCATAATCTGATAGTCATAGGAACATGTATAAGTCATGAAGAAAGCAATAACAATATACTAAATGATCAAATGCTAAGCTAACGGAATGGGTCAAGTCAATCACATCATTCTCTAATGATGTGATCCCGTTAATCAAATGACAACTCATGTCCATGGCTAGGAAACATAACCATCTTTGATTCAACGAGCTAGTCAGGTAGAGGCATACTAGTGACACTTTGTTTGTCTATGCATTCACACATGTACTAAGTTTCCGGTTAATACAATTCTAGCATGAATAATAAACATTTATCATGATATAAGAAAATATAAATAACAACTTTATTATTGCCTCTAGGGCATATTTCCTTCACCAGGAGAGGGGGGCGCGCCCTGGTGGGTTATGCCCACCCAGGGGCCCCTCTCTGGCAGGTCTTGGCTCCAAAAATTCTCTTTATTGATATACAAAATCCTCAATAAGTTTTGTTCCATTCCGAGAACTTTTATTTCTGCACAAAAACAACACCATGGTAGTTCTGCTGAAAACAGCGTTAGTCCGGGGTTAGTTTCATTCAAATCATGCAAATTAGAGTCCAAAACAAGAGGAAAAGCGTGAGAAAAAGTAGATACATTGGAGACGTGTCAACTCCCCAAGCTTAAACCTTTGCTTGTGCTCAAGCAATTCAGCTGATAAACTGAATGTGAGAAAGAAGAACTTTTACGAACTCTTTTGCTATTGTTTGTATAAATAAGCTTAAACAGCTCCCAGGTTTTCAGCCAACATTATAACTAACCATGTCAACGATAAAATTTAAAGATTATAATGACTCATATCAATAACACAATCAGCTAGCGAGCAATAATAAGATATCTCAAATAGCAACACATTGTCGAAACAATCATGATATAACATGACAATAATGGTATCTCGCTAGCCCTTTCTGAGACCGCAAAACATAAAGAAGAGCACCTCCAAAGTTCAAGAAGCGACTAAACATTGTAATTCATGGTAGAAAAGATCCAGTCATGATGCACCCAACATTAGCTATACACAATGCATAAATCATGACCGCTGTGCTCTGCTCAGTTTCTGGCGCTTGTTTATAGAAGGTGATGACACAACATAAAAATAAATAGAAAGTCCCTTCATAGAGGGAAGCAGTGATTTGCAGAGGTGCCAGAGCTCAATTTTTAAAACAGAGATAAATGATATTTTGAGACATGCACCCTTCTTATTCACTTCACGACCATCAGTTATCAACATCTTCCATGCTAAGCACGTTAGTGGTGGTCCCCAAGCGGAAAGTAAAGGTTTTGACTCCATTGGGAGTTTTTGTTTGATTATTCAAGAGATGAACTCTTTTTGTATTTTGCATTTTGGGACCGGGCATCCCTATTACCGCCCATTTCCTCGTGTGATGGCGAGTGAATAAACACTCAACCTGAGGATAACATGCTTAGCACGGAAGATATCGACCACCTCCTGTCATTCCACGAATGATCCAGGCACACAAAACGGATAATTTTTTAGAAGTTTTTAGAGGTGGCACATGCAAATTTACTTAGGACGGCAGGGTAATACCGTATATAGGTAGGTATGGTGGACTCATCTGGAATAACTTTGGGTTCAAGGTTTTTGATGTACAAGCAGAATTCCCACTTAGTACAGGCGAAGGCTAGCAATTTAAGATTGGGAAGCGGCCAGCTAGAGAGCAACAACGATCATAACCAGGCATTATGCATAAGTAACATTGGACACTAGCATGAGTAGGATATGAACACCATGAACATAAACATTATAGAGGCTATGTTGGTTTTGATTCAACTACATGCATGAACATGTACCAAGTCAAGCCACTCGAACATTCAGAGGAGGATACCATATCATCATACTACATCACAATCATTTTAACGCTATGTTGATATCCAAGATAAATCATTATCACTCCCAGCTACTTATGCATGGCATGAGAAACTATAATCTCTAATTGTCATTGCAAACATGTTTAATCATAATGGGCTGAATCATGGGCACTAGGTTAAACATATTTACACAGACAAGAACAAGTCGAGTTCATACCAGTTTCTCTTTGCCACGGCCAGCTCATCGAATATCGTCATTATTGCCTTTCACTTGCACGACCGAATGATATGAAAATAATAATAATGCAAGAATGCCATGGACTAAGCTGGAATCTGCAAACATTTTATTCAACAGGAGAAGACAAGGTAAAATGGGCTCTTATTAGTTCAACAGTTATTCATATGAGAGCCACTCAACATTTTCATCGTGGTCTTCTCCTTGGTAAGACTCGAATAAAAGGAAAGAAATTCAGAGAAACACACTGAAATATTTTTGGAGTTTTTGTTTTCTTCAACAAGCAAATAAAAGCAAAAACGAGAAAAACTATTTACACGGGAAAGCTCCCAACAGGCAAAAGAAGAACAAGGAAATCTTTTTGGATTTTCTTTTTAGTACTACAACTAAGCATGCATGGAAAGTAAATTACTACAAGTAATTTTTTTGTTTTTCTGAAGTTTTTCAAACACACAAGAAGAAGGCAAGAAAAATAAATCTAAGCATGGATGATACGATGAAAAAGTGTGAACACCGAGAGATAAAATGATATGCGAGCATGAATATAATGTCGATCAGAAACACATACTCCCCCAAGCTTAGGATTTTGGCCTAAGTTGCTAATCGATCAGTAGCCTGGAGGCTAATAGGGGTCCTGAGGAGCAGGCATCCACTGATCCCACTGTGGAGGTGCCTGTGCAGCCTCTGCAGCAGCGTGAGCATTCCAGAAGGCGAGGATGTCCGTAGGCATAATCCGGTATCCGCCCCTGTCAACAGAATCAAACAAAGCAGGTGCAGGCAAGGGTATAACATCACGAGTGTTAACGTTATAGACCAAGTTATAAGGAATGGCAAGATCAGGGCGATCATGTGCAAGAAAGTGATGGTGATCCATGGCTGCACGGTCTAGGTAAACTGTGGTAAGAGGGACATCATGAGGGCGTATCTCAACCTCAAAGTGAGCCGCCAAATGGGTAGCAAAAATCCCACCATGTATTTTACCCTGAGATTTATTAAGATGGAGGCGACGAGCCACAATAGCTCCCAAGCTATAAGTGTTGTTGTCCTCTATTGCACGACTTAAAACAGCAAGGTCTGGTGAACTAAGTGCACCCACCTTCTCCCTAGCAAGCAAGCATTTGGTAATGAAATATGCAAAGTAACGAACAACAGGAAAATGTAAGCCACCGGCAGTGATGGCTGACACTCTCCTCTCATCACCCACTGTCAAATGCGACAGAAATCCTCAAACTGATCAGCCGGCCTAGGCTCAGCCAAACTCCCATCAGACGGGATCATGCATATGTCACAAAATTCAGTAAGTGGTATCTGGTGGTTTTCAGCATATAAATTAAAGCTCACTTCAGGAGAATTATTTCTAGGCACGAATATAATTTTGAACAAATGCATTTGTGAGGATTTGGTGCTGGTCACACTCATCTGCGGTGAAGTCGGTGAGACGAGCGTTGGCGATGAATTGCATGAACTCCTCATGAATTCCAACTTCTTGTAGGAACGGAATGTGCGTCCATTCACACGGTCGTACCTCCGCCAACCTCCAAAGGTGGAGATCATTGTCAGAAGACTCCCCAATAACACCCTTGGAGTTCTTCCTAGAACCAAATTTCCTGAAGATATTCATGTCCGCGTACAATTTTTCCTATGAACAAAAATCTGAAATTTTTAGTTCACAATAATTTTCCAACAAAACTTCACAAAATTAATAGCAACTACTCATAGGGATACATAGAGGCCATAGCAAGCATTCAGACTACTTAGAACACCAAGAATTGAACATGCAAGCACATCTACAGCAGCACCAAGAGTAGCTATTTATTCAAAGTATAAACCACAAAAACAAAAACTAATTGGACAAATGGTGGAGTCACATACCAAGCAACAAATCCTCGAAACAGTTTCAGAAATGGAGCTTCGAGCAAAGAGATCGAAAATGGCAGCAAAATGGGCAAGAACTCGGGAGAGAGAGTGGGAGTGATTTTTTTCTAGTGGAGAGTGATGATGTGGGATGAAGGGGTAAGTGAGGGGGCCCACATGGGGACAACAACCCCCCACAGCGCGCCAGGGGGTGCTGGCGCGCCCTAGTGGGTCGTGCCCACCAGGTGCACCCCCTCTGGTTATTTTTGCACAAAAAATTCTTAAATATTCAGAAAAAATCGTATAAAATTTCAGGGCATTCTGAGAACTTTTATTTTTGGGTCATTTTATATTGCACGGGAAATTCAGAAAACAGACAAAACATGGCATTTTATTTTATTTAACTAATAAAACAGAGAATAAAAGTAGGGACAGAAAGTAGTGCTTACTAAATTCATCAACTTCATAGCACTAAAAAATGATTCATTAATAAGGTTGGTCAAGTCTTATTAACAACCACTTTCGGTTAGCATGAAACCGAAGAACTTTCGTAAATCACTAAGTTAACTCAATGGGCATTTGCATTTCCCCAATAATAAGCATTTCATATTTCTTTTTGACAGTAGGTAGAGGTGTTTGAAAACTTCCAATAGTGATTGTCGGAGATTTTTCAATAACATTAATACCATTCATTTGGAATTGTTTCTTCGGAAAGTGCACCATATGCTCATCACCATTAATATGAAAAGTGACCTTGCTTTTATTGCAATCAATAACAGCTCCTGCAGTATTCAAGAAGGGTCTACCAAGGATAATCGACATGTTGTCGTCCTTGGGCATCTCAAGTATAACAAAGTCAGTTAAAATAGTAACATTAGCAACAACAACGGGCACATCCTCACAGATACCGATAGGTATGGCAGTTGATTTGTCAGCCATTTGCAAAGATATTTCAGTAGGTGTGAGTTTATTCAAGTCAAGTCTTTTATATAAAGAGAAAGGCATAACACTAACACCAGCTCCTAAATCACACAAAGCAGTTTTCACATAATTCTTTTTAATAGAGCAAGGTATAGTTGGTATACCCGGATCTCCAAGTTTTTTAGGTACTCCGTCTTTAAATGTATCATTAGCAAGCATAGTGGAGATTTCAGCTTCCGATATTTTTCTCTTATTTGTGATGATGTCTTTCATATACTTTGCATAAGGAGGCATTTTCAAGGATATCAGTCAAGCGAGTACGCAAAAAGACTGGCCTCAGCATTTCAGCAAAGCGTTCAAATTCTTCATCATCATTCTTTTTAGTTGACTTGGGTGGAAAAGGCATAGGTTTTTGAACCCACGGTTCTCTTTCTTTACCGTGTTTTCTAGCAACAAAGTCTCTTTTGTCATACCTTTTATTTTTAGGTTGTGGGTTATCAAGATCAACAGGTGGTTCTATCTCAACATCATTATCTGGTTCTTTATTATTTTGGTTGAGAGTCTTCATGAACCTCATCATTATCTTTTTCATTATCATTAGGTGAGTGTTCATTACCAGATTGAGTTTCAGCATCAGAGATAGAAGTTTCATTTTCATTATCAGGAGGTTTTTCTATTTCAGGTTCACTAGAAGTGTGCAAAGTCCTATCATTTTTTTTTTTCTTTTCTTTCTAGAAGGACTAGGTGCACTAGTGTTAGCTCTTTGTGAATCTTGTTCAATTCTTTTTGGGTGTCCCTCAGGATAAAGTGGTTCCTGAGTCATTTTACCTCCTCTAGTTGCAACTCTAACAGCAAAGTCATGCATATTATGATTCATTTCATCAAGCAATTCTCTTTGTGATTTGGCAACTTGTTCTAATTGAGTTTGTACCATAGAAGCATGTTTTCTAACACCTCTAACATCATTTGATATTCTAAATAACAAGTCACTCAAGCGAGCAATCATATCAGAATTGTATTTCAATTGTTTCATAACATTTGCATTGAAGTGATCTTGTTTTCTAATGTAGTTTTCAAACTCATAAAGGCATTGACTAGGATGCATATTGTGAGGATTATCATTTTCATTGAACTTCATAAGAGAATTTACCTCTACCACCTTAGGCAGTGGTGGTGTATTAAGCCCATGTATTTCTTCAATAGGAGGTAAATTTTTAACATCCTCAGCTTTAATACCTTTTTCCTTCATAGATTTCTTTGCCTCTTGCATATCTTCAGGACTGAGGTATAATATACCCCTCTTCTTCGGAGTGGGTTTAGGCGGTGGTTCAGGAATAGTCCAATCATCATAATTTTTCAATATGTTATTCAACAATTTTTCAGCCTGAGCAACAGTTCTTTCCCTGAAAACACAACCAGCACAACTATCTAGGAAGTCCCTAGAAGCATCGGTTAGTCCATTATAGAAGATATCAAGTATTTCATTTTTCTTAAGAGGATGATCAGGCAAAGCATGAAGTAACTGGAAAAGCCTCCCCCAAGCTTGTGGGAGACTCTCTTCTTTAGTTTGCACAAAGTTAAATATTTCCTGTAAGGCAACTTGTTTCATATGAGCAGGAAAATATTTTTCAGAGAAGTAATAAACCATATCATGGGGACTACGCACACAACCAGGAGTAAGAGTATTGTAGCAAGCTTTAGCATCACCCTTTAACGAGAAAGGAAATAATTCGAGAATAAAGTAATAGCAAGATTTCTCATCATGAGTAAAAAGGGCAGCTATATCATTCAACTTAGTAAGATGTGCCACAACAGTTTCAATTTCATAAACATGGCAAGGATCAGATTCAACCAAGGTAATTAACTCTGGGTCGACAGAGAATTCATAATCCTTATCAGCAATACAGATAGGTGAAGTAGCAAACTTAGGATCACATTTCATTCTAGCATTCAGAGATTTTTTCTTATACTTGCATAGTAATTTCTCTAGATCATCTCTATCATTGCAAGCAAGAATATCTCTAGTTGCTTCTTCACTCATAACATAACCTTACGGTACCTTAGGCAATTCATATCTAGGAGGGCTAGTTCTAGCAGGTGTTTCAGGAGTTTCAGTTTCAAGTTCATCATCAGATTAGACAACATCATGTTGCATAACTCTAGCAATTTGTTTATCAAGAAAATCACCAAGTGGCACATCATCGTCAAGCAAGGTACTAGCATCATCATAAGCATCATTCATAGTGGAAGTAGCATCATCAACAACTTGCAACATATCAGAATTAATAGCATGTGGTGGCGTTGAAAATTTACTCATAACAAAAGGTGAATATAAAGCAGAACTGGATGGCAGTTCCTTACCTCCCCTCGTCTTTGAGGGATAAATCTTAGTCTTTGGATCCTTCAGATTCTTCATAGTGATAAAATGATAATAATCCCAAGTGACTCAACAAATATAGCTATGCTCCCCGGCAACGACGCCATAAAAAGGTCTTGATAACCCACAAGTATAGGGGATCGCAACAGTTTTCGAGGGTACGTATTTAACCCAAATTTATAGATTCGACACAAGGGGAGCCAAAGAATATTTGAAGGTATTAGCAGCTGAGTTGTCAATTCAACCACACCTGGAGATTAATTATCTGTAGCAACATGATCAGTAGCAAAGTAGTTTGATAGTTTTGATAGTAGTGATAGTAGCAACAGTAACAGTAACAGTGATAGCAGTAATTTGTAGCGAGTGTAACAGTGAAGATAGCAATAGTAACGCAGCAAGATAAATAAGGATAAATTCGTAGGCATTGGATCGGTGACTTGTTGGATGATATTCATCATGTGACAGTTATAACCTAGGGCGATACGGCACTAGCTCCAGTTCATCGATATAATGTAGGCATGTATTTCGTAAATACTCATACGTGCTTTATTAAAAGAACTTGCATGACAACTTTTGTCCTACCCTCCCATGGCAGCGGGGTCCATATTGGAAACTAATGGATATTAAGGCCCCAATTAATAGAGAACCGGAACAAAGCATTAAAACATAGTGAATACATGAACTCCTCAAACTACGGTCTTCACCGAGAGTGGGCCCGGTTGTTGTCACTCTGGGGTTGTCGGATCATAACACATAGTAGGTGACTATAACTTGCAAGATCGGATCTAGAAGATGGATATAATGATGATAACATAAATGGTTCAGATCTGAGTTCATGGCACCCGGGCCCAAAGTGACAAGCATTTAGCATGGCAAAGTCATAGCAACATCAATCTAAGAACATGGTGGATACTAGGGATCAAGCCCTAACAAAACTAACTCGATTGCAAGATGAATCTCATCCAACTCCTCACCGACCAGCGAGCCTACGAAGGAATTACTCACTCCCGGTGGGGAGCATTATGGAATTGGCGATGGAGATGGGTTGATGATGATGAAGAACAAAGATCCCCCTCTTCGGAGCCCCAAACGGACTCCAGATCTGCCCTCCCGAGGAAGAACAGGGCTTGGCGCCGGCTCCATCTCATGGATCGCGATAATGCTTTCTCCCTGATTTTTTATAAATATGAATTTATAGTATCAGGGGGGTCATCAGCGGGGCCACCAGGTGGGTACAACCCACCTGGGTGCGCCAGGAGAGGGGCGCACCCTGGTGGGTTGTGCCCACCCAGGGGCCCCTCTCTGGTAGATCTTGGCTCCAAAAATTCTCTTTATTGATATAAAAAATCCTCAAAAAGTTTGGTTCCATTCCGAGAGCTTTTATTTCTGCACAAAAACAACACCATGGTAGTTCTGCTGAAAACAGCATCAGTCCGGGGTTAGTTTCATTCAAATCATACAAATTAGAGTCCAAAACAAGAGGAAAAGCGTGAGAAAAAGTAGATACGCTGGAGACGTATCAATTATCAAAGTAGTGCATAATATCTTTTACATAATGAGCATCGAGGGTTTTAGGAGGTTCCCCATCTCCATGAGTAGCGAGTACCACTATTTTTTTTGGTGTTTCGTGTTCCATATCCATAACTAAAGATAGAGAACAACTTAGAACAGGAAATAAAAACTACTTAGTGATAAACCAAAGAAGCACACACGAGAATATTCACCCCACGCTATTGCTCCCTGGCAACGGCGCCAAAAAATGTCTTGATAACCCACAAGTATACGGGATCGTTTGTAGCCTTTTTTGATAAATAGGAGTGTCGAACCCAACGAGGAGCTAAAGGTAGAACAAATATTCCCTCAAGTTCTATCGACCACCGATACAACTCTACGCACGCTTGACGTTTGCTTTATCGGAAACAAGTATGAAACTAAAAGTACTTTGTAGGTGTGATAGGATAGGTTTGCAAGATAATAAACAGCACGTAAATAAAATCTAGGGGCTGTTTAGATAAATACACAACTAAGTTAGTTTTAGTAAAGAGCTTTTGTCAACAAGAAAGTTATTTGTCCCTAGGGAATCGATAACAAGTACCGGTAATCATTCTTGTAATTTTATATGAGGCAGAGGCATGAGCTAACATACTTTCTCTACTTGGATCATATGCACTTATGATTGAAACTCTAGCAAGCATCCGCAACTACTAAAGATTATTAAGGTCGTGAAACCCAACCATAGCATTAAGTATCAAGTCCTCTTTACTCCCATACGTCATACCCTAGTTACTCGGGTTTAAGTTTCTGTCACTCTCGCAACCCACCGTAAGCGAACCATGAACATATTGCAACACCCTACAGCGAGGGCCCCTCACGTTTGCACGAGACGGAGAGCACCGTAGGACAGCACCATAAATAAAATATACAATCATACGAACCAAGATCATGATTAACCCACATGACAAAACAGATCTACTCAAACATCATAGGATAACCGTAGATCATTGGGAAATAATATATGGAGTTGAGCACCATGTTTAAGTAGAGATTACAGCGGGGAGAAGAGGTGTTACACCGCTGTATAGAGGGGGAGAGAAAGTTGGTGTTGACGGTAGCAAGATTGTTGGTGTAGATCACCGTCATGATCCTAGCCCCGGTGGCACTCCAGCGTCACCGGGAGAGAGGGGGAGAGAGCCCCCCTCCTTCTTCTTCTTCCTTGCCCCCCCTAGATGGGAGGAGAGTCCCCCTTCTGGTCCATGGCCTCCATGGTGGCGGAGGGGCGGGAGCCCATCCTAGATTGGATCTCCCTCTCTGTTCTCTTCTTTTTCGTGTTTCCCAGATCTGGCCAAAAACTGTTTCTTATATTCCCGGAGATCTGTAACTCCAATTGTGCTGAGATTTTAACATGATTTTTTTCCGGATATAAGCTTCCTTGCGCCCGAAGTAGAGGTCCAACCGACGTACGATGTGGGCACAACCCACCACCGCACGCCTGGCTCCTTTGGCGCGCCCTGGTGGGTTTTGCCCACCACAAGCCTCCGTTTGCGGTGATTCCAACTCCCAAAAATCACATATATTGCAAAATAATTCTCCATGAAATTTTATTGCATTTGGACTTCGTTTGATATGGATACTCTGCGATACAAAAAACATGCAGAAAACAGGAACTGGCACTGGGCACTGGATCAATAGGTTAGTCCAATAAATCATATAAAAAGTCGCCAAAAGTATGTGAAAGTGGTATAATATTGGCATGAAACAATAAAAATTATAGATACGATGGAGACGTATCAGAAACCCGCTTGGGAACGAGGGACGAGGCAAAATAATTTTCTCCATAGTTTGAAATGAGCCTTGCAGCCAAAAATAGCTCGCAGAGAGCGACAAAATCCAAAATGTCCAGGATTGAACCTCGTGTGAGGTTGTGCACCTGGATCCGAGAAAATTCCGATAGACCTCTGAGGAAGGGGTGGATCAGAAATCCCAGGCCCCTCAGAAGAAACGAGACAAAGCACACCCTCTCCTCCTTGTTGGGGTTGGGGAAATTCTCTGCTAGCACATCATTGCCAATCGAGGCCAATCCCGCCCGTACGGAGACTAGATCTGCGGGAGGGAGATATCCCTCCGTCTGAAGTCGATTCAGCTGGAGGTGAGACACGGAGCAGCTTTGCCAATCACCCGCTTGGGGGCCATGAGGACGCGAGGAAGAGCTTGGAGCGGTGGCCATGTTTTGAAGTTTTTCGTGGTTGGCTCTGATGATCTTTGCGCGGTGTGGATGGCATTCGGGGATCTAACCTCCTTATATAGATGCCGCCCTTGCATGGTAAGGGGCTTATTTGTAAAAGATTATTATGGACCATTCGCATTCACTCAGCGTGTGGAAGTCGAGGTGACGACAGGAAGGAATCGTAAAGGCAGAACGTGGAGGTCAAAACCGGACTGTCGTCAATCCGGAGTATGATGAAGAACCCGCCTTGCAAAGCTGAAGACATAAGCCAGATACTACATCGTCATTGAAGGCAAGTCCGGGGGCTACTGTCGGCATACAAAATTAGGGGTCCCTTTTTGTACCCCTTTACTTGTGCACGGGCAGTCGCAGCCCCACGCCCGTGGCCACGCTTGGCGGGGCAGAAGAAGCAAAGATTACCGGAGCCGTGCTCAAGACCAGAAGCATGAAGAGCTGAGGGGCGAGGTGAAACTCCCCCGGCAAGGTCCTTGCCGGGGCGGGCTTCGCAGCCCCGGCAAGAACCTTGCCAGGGCAACTTGCCCAACGCCAGCAGGGCTGCCACCCTTGAGCCTAAAAGTTCCGACGCCCTCAACCACATTGGAACCAAAGCTCGGGAGGCGCCTCCGTGGTGGCATGCAGATCTTTGTGAAGACCAAGAATATACAAGACTAGATGAGAATCTGAAGACAAAGATCCTCGGCAAGACCCTTGCCGAGGATACCCACAAGACCCCACCGACAAGACCCTTGCTGGGGACGCCTACGACGCCGTGGCAAGACCCTTGTTGGGGCCCCGGCAAGACTCTTGCCAAAGACATCCGCGGGGCCACAGCCAGGCCCCCACCAGCCAAGACTCCACCGCCGTTCCCACACAGCTGCCAGCCCACCAACTAGGCGAGCACCTACGTGGCGACATGCGGCCTCTAGGCCAACTCAGCAAGCACCTGCGTGGTGGCATGCAGATCTTCATGAAGACTCTGCCACCGCACCAACTTAGCAGCCAGCCAGCCAGCGTGGCACTACACGCCTCATCGGCTCGGACGCGCATCGGGGCCAGGCGAGGCGGCGACAGCTGGGACGAGCTTCCTCGTCGTCCCCGATAAAGCAAGAAGGGCACGTCGGCAGCGCATTAAATGCGTTTGTCCTACGGCGCCAGGAGATAGACTCGACTACTGTACAACTTTCCACCTCCTGTGTGCCACTTTGGCAGCCCCTTTACTTATAAAAGGAGGCCCGCGGCGTCCTGAGAGAGGATTCAGACTTTTTGGACCCTGCACGCTTTGTAGCTAGTCCAAGAACACCAGATAAACATAATCCCGCTCTTTCCACAGCCCCACGCCCGCAACCCGTAGCAAAAGGGATTCTTCATGATCCCGTAGGTGTCGTTTCCCCCGACATCTTTGGCGCGCCAGTTAGGGGGCGCAAGCCGTGGAAATCTAGTTTTGGAGCCGACGCAACGACTCTTTCATGAGGATAGCTCAAAGGGAGAGGGCGACTTCGATCAGCCGCCCTCTGGTGCCGTCCGCAGCTTCGACAGCCATCCGCATGGCCCCGAAAAGCTAAGTCATGATTTTTTTTGGCTAATTTCATTTATATAAGTCTGTCTTCCTCGAAATATCTCATTTCCTTGTATGGGAAACTTGCATGCAATGGGACCCTTCCGCTATTGGCAATGCCCTTGTCTCTGTCTCGAGTCCGCTCGACAGTTCATGCGGCCGCGCTGAGAACGGCATGGTGGCCTAACCGCTATTAGCAACGCCCTTGTCTCTGTCTCGAGTCCGCTCGACAGTTCGGGCGGCCGCGGAGAGAACCGCAAGGTGGTTTGCCCGGCAGCAAGCGCCCTCCCAGCAGGGTGCTAAGGATCCGTCCTCAAAGCACCACGGCACAGGTTTACGTGCCAGCTGAGGGAGTCCTGGACTAAGGGGTCCTCGGGCGTCCGACCTGTTAGCCATGGGCTGGGCTGATGGGCTGTGAAGATACGAAGACCGAAGACTGCACCCGTGTCCGGATGGGGCTCTCCTTGGCGTGGAACGCAAGCTTGGCGACCGAATATGTGGATTCTTTTCCTTTGTAACTGACCTGATGTAACCCTAGATCCTCCCGGTGTCTATATAAACCGGAGGACTTTGTCCGGAAACGGACATACTCATTACTATAGTCATACAGGCCAGACTTCTAGGGTTTAGCCATTACGATCTCGTGCTAGATCAACTCTTGTAATATTCATATTCATCAAGATCAATCAAGCAGGAAGTAGGGTATTACCTCCATAGAGAGGGCCCAAACCTGGGTAAACATCGTGTCCCCTGTCTCCTGTTACCATCGACCTTAGACGCACAGTTCGAGACCCCCTACCCGAGATCCGCCGGTTTTGACACTGACATTGGTGCTTTCATTGAGAGTTCCACTGTGCCGTCCCCAAAAGGTTCGATGGCCCCTTCAATCGTTAACAATGACGTTGTCCAAGGAGAAACCTTCCTCCCCGGATAGATCTTCGTATTCGGCGGCTTCGCACTGCAGGCCAACTCGTTTGGCCACCTGGAGAAGATCGATAGCTACGCCCCTGGCCATCAGGTCAGACTCGGGAGTTTGAACTACGTTGCGGACATCCGTGGAGATTTGATCTTCGTCGGATTCGAGACCGTGAAGACCACTCCCGGTCACCTTGACGAACATGAGCTAAGTCTGTCGTCAGACCGCATCCAGGAGATAGCTCCTGTAACCACTCCGGCCTTAGATCCAGAGGACACTGCGGCATCCAAGGATTGGAGGTTCAACCCCACCACTGAGGCCACACATTCTCCGGCGTTGGAGCCGCACATGGACTTAACCTCACGCAATACTCGTGTCATCGGAACTCCGGACTCTTCTCCGGGTGTAAGTTCCGAACCATGTGAGTCCGCGGATACCGAACTTGATCGCTTATCGTTCTTCGAGTTCAGCACCGCAGACATCTTCCAGCACTCGCCCTTGGGCGATGTGCTGAACTCATCAAAAAACTTGTCCTTGGCGGGGGACTCACAGCCGAACTATGTACGGTTCGAACTAGGGGCTGATGATGGGAAATTTTGCTTCCCACCCGCCACCCACTCCATAGCCACTGCCAAGGACTTAACCGACATGCTTGATTATGGCTCCGAAGACATCGTCAGTACGGACGACGATGCCGACGAGGAGCAGGGCCAAAACCCGCCATTCATTAGGTGATGGACGACCAATTCTTCCTACGACATATACATGGTGGATACGCCTAAAGAAACTAACAACAATGACAAAGAGGATCCAGTTGAAGACAAACATACCGAGACAAAGCCCAGTCGCCGGCATCAGCGGCGCCGCTCTAAGTCACATCGTACAAAAGACAACAACACCGGCACCGGAGAAAACAATACTACGGACTATGCCGAAGACAATGAAGACCCTGTTGGAGCAACCTCCGAACAGGATGAACATGCCATACACGAAGACTCAGAGGAGTAACTATCTTCCGCTCTCCGAGGAAGAGGAAAGCCTCGACAACGAGGATTTTATCGTGCCCGAAGAACCTCTCGAGCAGGAGCGCTTCAAACGCCAGCTAATAGCAACTGCAAGAAGCCTGAAAAAGAAGCAGCTGCATCTTCAAGCGGACCAAGATCTGCTCAATGATAGATGGACCGAAGTCCTGGCCGCTGAAGAATTCAGCCTTGGTTGCCCAGAGCTACCCGAAGCATAGATTGCTACCTCAGTGCGATGACTAGGCGCTGGAGCCCGTACCGTCATCGCACAATGCGGCAGGTCGACCACAAGTTGGTCCGGATAAAGCGGCAACTCAAGCCGAACACCAGACCGCCCCACCTCGCCGTAAAGGCAAGAATAAAATAGCTCGGGGATGTACATACGACCTTCAATAGGACTTGGATAGTAGAGCAGGACACACAAGATCGATCTACGGATCGCGAGGACACGCCTCGACACGCGACGATAGCTACTTATTTGGACGTGACAAACCTAGCCACGTCCGGGCCGAAAACCGCAAATGGACTCCATCGGAGGTACGTCGCAATGTGGCCCAACATAGAGGCGCCGCACACCCTCTTTGCTTCATAGATGAAGTAATGGAGCATGAATTCCCAGACGGGTTTAAACCCATGAATATCGAATCATACGACGGAACAACGGATCCCGCGGTATGGATCGAGGACTTCCTCCTCCATATCCACATGGCCCGCGGAGATGACCTTCATGCCATCAAATACCTACCACTAAAACTCAAAGGACCAGCTCGATACTGGTTAAACAGTCTGCCGGAAAATTCTATTGGCAGCTGGAAAGATTTGGAAGACGCCTTCTGCGACAACTTCCAAGGAACATATGTCCGGCCACCGGACGCCGATGACTTCAGTCACATTGTCCAACAGCCCGGAGAGTCAGCCAGGAATCTCTGGACTAGGTTCTTAGTTAAAAAGAACCAAATCGTCGACTGTCCAGACGCGGAAGCCCTTGCGGCCTTCAAACACAGCGTCCGGGATGAATGGCTGGCACGCCACCTCGGTCAAGAAGGACCTAAATCCATGACAGCCCTTACCGCTCTAATGACTCGCTTTTGCACGGGAGAAGACAGCTGGCTCGCTCGTAGAAGCAACAGTGCCAGCGACTCGGGCACTTCCGAAGTCCGAGACGGCAATGGCAAACCACGATGAAGCAAACACAACAGTCGCGATGATAATGAAAGATCACGCGACACAGCGGTCAACGCTGGATTCAGCAATCCCAATCCCAGTCAACGGAAAAAGCCACTCAAGGCGAACCGAGATGGACCATCCAGCCTAGACAGGATATTGGACCGACCCCGCCAGATTCCCGGCCACCCCGATAAACCAGCTAATCATACCAACAGAAACTGTTGGGTCTTCAAGCAGGCCGGCAAGCTCAACGCCGAACACAAGGGGAGGAGGCCGCCAGGCGATAGGGACGACGGAGAGGTTCACCAACCAAACACCGGGGGTCCTAAGCAATTTCCCCCCGAGGATCGATCAACCCAGGAGCGGAAGTAGCAGTTCGGCTTCCGCCGCCCACCTCATATATATGCAAAATTTGTACCGCACATACATCACTACACACTCAAGATACCATGGGCATTGGCTGAAGCACAATACAGACAAGCCTGCAAGCATTCGAGTAACATTTTTTATCTACTTTCTAATTTACTTCTTTCTTCATTATATCTTAAAAATAGGTGACGCAAAGGACAAGCATCTAAACCGACTACATCGGAGTTCGGATCCGTACACTCACCTAAGGGGCTACTTCCGTCAAGTATTCCCCTCGTCGAGGATAGGCGACGCAGACGTGCGACAGGAGGTCCAAAATAACTTTTTGTAGACCGCACTCTTTATTTCGAGCCTGTAATATGCCTTTTTCCTCCGCCTTCGACCCCAGGCATGCCAAATAGCTAGGGTTGTGGTCTTTATATATATAAAGTAATCATTGGCATATCGCTGAGGTCCCAGTAAACATTATCCGAATTAATCATTCGTGTCTTTTCGCCAATGAATATGGCTCCTATGGGTGTTTCACAGATATACCTCGGCATAACCTACCAGGGGCTCGGTATGGGAACAAATGAGTTGCCAACAAAGTCTGAACAGCTTTACAGCGTACTTCGGTGTCGCGAGTTTGGCCTTATATGCATCAGCTCCGAATCATGTCTTGGGTCAACGACTCCTGTGCGTGCTACCTTACGTTCCGCTCTATCGGCTAGGGTAGTAAAGGGAGAACTACTACGATTGTGCTTCCGGTTCATCTGGTCAAGCACCTCAGTAGAGAAAGCCGAAAACCGACTGTCATGATGCTGCGAGAGCTGGTCAACCACTCGATAACTTATCGGAATCTGTCGTGATTCCCTCTGTGTCACACGAAGGACCTTTTTTCCTGGTCATACATGTAACGCACCATATTGGAATAAGCTGTATGCATGCCAGGGGCTATATCATAGTCCCCCCTATAAAACTCCTATGGCTAAGTGAAAGTGTTAACACCCTATAGTTTGATTGCCTGGTTCGCCGCATTATCACGTCCTTCACGGACCAAGACATTGGGTCAAGAGTGATCAAATGCTTTTCCGAACACCCTCGTACTCCCTACAAGGGGGCTGAAGCCGACGACTAGAAAACTTTCAGATTATATTAAAACGGCCGCACAGGAGGAACACAAGCTTTCGAGCAAAATATAAAATTGTCTTTTACAATTCTCATACACCTCACTCGAACATTATGTCTTTCGAGCATTGACCCTCTATCAAGCAGGCGGCCTCTAGGATGTCTTCAAAATAATGCTCCGGTTCATAACTGTCCTTGCCCTTGGGTGGACTCTTCGCCGCAACATCGATGGCCTTCATCCTCCCCTAGAATGTCTTGACACGGGCAAAGGCCATCTGTGCACCCTCAACGCACGCAGACCACTTCACAGCGTCGATACGTGGCACCGTATCAATGAGCCGCTGCACCAAGCCGAAGTAGCTATTCAGAACAGGCTCAGTCGGCCACATCCAGATTATGACGTTCTTCATAGTAGCGCCCGATATCCTATGAAGCTCGACCCATTGGGACATCTGTTCATTCAGCAGCAGAGGGCGCTTCAACGCACCAAATTGTGACCAGAAAGCTTCTCCGTTGCATACCCCTCTCGTGCTTGATAAGAGTACTGCACCGCATCGGAAGAACTCTTCGGCAAGTCTAAAAACTCGTCCGGAGAACTCCACACTTGGTTAAGCTGAGCATAGTTCGGATCATCAAACTTAGCCTGTAGACTAAAGGGCTTACCGGCCGCAATCTCCCAGCTTGTCGGATCTCCTCACGGGCTGCTCTGGATTCAGACCGCGCTTCTCTCGCCTCTCGTAAGGCCTTGTCAAGTTCAGCCATTTTGGCTTCATTTTCCTTCTCAAGAAGTTCACAGCGGCTAGCAGCATTTTTTAATTCGAGCGCCATAGTGGGTATCTTCTCCACGTCTTGGCGCCGAGCAGCTTGTTCGGCTTTTAACTCACCCAATGCCTTCTCGGCAGCCGCATTACTAAACCGGGCCTGCTCCTTGGCCCGGGCCAGCTCCGGCCGAAGTATTTCAACGGCGGCAACACCATATGCAGTCATGCATATTCCAGTATATAACCTTCAGCGTCATGCTTATATAACAAAAGTGTATGTGAAGGGACTGCCCCAAATACATACCTTGCGAATTGTCCAGGCGCCTATTGATTAACACAATGTCATCCCCTGCCACATCACGCTTCCGTTGCAGCTCGGCAACATCCGTCGTCTGGGAAGTAGCCAGGGGGAAGCAGCCTGTGTTTTAGTTAATCAGATTAGTCCTTGATTATTTCTTCTTGATCCTCCGTTCGCCTCCCATGGGGAGCCAACCCGAGTCTCAGGGGCTACTACCTATAAACATGTGCATCTTTGAGAATAAAATATAGTTGAAAACATTACATTACAAACCTTGAAGCCTCTTAGCAGGCTCATGAAGGCTTCATTCAATCCGCTTTTCGCGGACAGAATCTTCTCAACCACCGTACCCATCATGGTACGCTGTTCCTCCGAGACAGATGCTTTCCGCAGCATATCCCGCAATATATCCGGCGTCGTCGGGTCTCCGGAAGCCGCTCTGGGAGCACGACCATCCTTTGAAGGAACCCGTGCACCCGTCTTCGGAATCATCGTTGGTTATAAAGCGGACAGTCCGGGGCCTTCATTATTGGCCCCCGAATCCCGAACAATTGGAGGTCCACCTTCGGGTACTGCCTCCTTCATCCCCTGCACCGCTTGTTGATCAAGAATAACCCTCCGAGATGACACTTCGGAGTCATCCGTCTTATTGGGTGAGGAGGTCGGGGGAGGCACCTCGCTTTCCATCATCTGTGGGAGGAGATCTCCCAAGAAGAGGAGTGCCCAGAAAAACTCTGTGCCGGACTGTAAAAATACACAGGCACGTTATGTATCTCTTCGGTAACAGGAAAGAAGCGGGACACTATCAAAATACCCCGGATTCACTTATGGTTTGGTTGAGGGCTTGTCCTCATGACGGAGCTGTTCACTGGCATCGCCTTCCAATCCCGAGCCGCTCGACGGTGACATCTTGCCTCTTTTAGGAGACCGCCCCTCCCAACCTTCGGAGGCGGTCCTTTTACTCCTGAATGGAGAAGGGATACTGGCTTCTCTTTCGCCTTCGTCTTCGGGCAAGGAAATGTCGATTTCTCCGGACTTAGTATCTAATTTACCTCCGGAACCAAGGTCACCCCGGGTCTTCTCACTCTCCACCTTGCCCTCCCCTGCCGGCGCTGGTACGGTGCCGGTGCCAGCATCCTTGTTAACACGGGGTCCGCTGAGTCTTCGGGAAGAGGGGCCGGACAACTAATCCGTTCCGCTTTCTTTATCCAGCCCTGGAAGAAGATGGTTTGCTCAGTGTCTTACCATGGAATATCTGATTATGAGGTGTTCAGCGGATGAGTACTTACCGGGGTGTCTGGATGGTTACAGTCTAGGCCAGTATCCTCGGTGGTGTCCGGCCATTGTTTTCGTCTCCGGAAGAATAATTCCCACATTCCTTCGTGCGTAGTGCCGAAGAAGTGCTGAAGAGTTCGTGGCCCTTCTGGGTTAAACTCCCAAAGGCGGAGAGGCCATCGCTGGCATGGCAGGGTACGGCGGACTAGCATTACCTGAAAAACGTTGGCAATATTGATATCCTTTTCAATGAGGCTTCGGATGCGACTTTGTAGAGTCCGCACCTCGTCAAATGATCCCCAGTCCAACCCCTTATTAATCCACGATGCAAGCTGAATTTGGGGGCTGGATCGAAATGCAGGCGCAGCTGCCCACTTGGAACCACGGGGCTCGGTGATATAGAACCACTCCTGCTGCCATAAGTCGGAAGATTCTTTGAAAGATCCTTTTAGCCAGACATCGTTGGTAAGCTTGCTCACTGAGGCACCACCGCATTCTGCCTGCTCCCCTTCTATCATTTGCGGTTTCACAGTGAAGGTCTTGAGCCACAAGCCGAAGTGTGGAGGAGTTCAGAGGAAGGCTTCGCACGTGACGATAAACGCCGAGATGAGAAGAACAAAGTTCGGGGCGAGATCATGAAAATCTAACCCGTAATAGAACATGAGCCCCCGGACGAAGGGATTGAGGGCGAAACCTAACCCTTGGAGGAAGTGGGAGACGGACATGACCCTTTCACCGGATCTGGGGGTAGGGGTAACCTGCCCCTCCGCGGGAAGCCGATGGAGGATTTCCGCGGTCAGATATCTTGCCGCCCGAAGCTTTGCGATACCCTCGTCTGTAACAGAAGAAGCCACCCACCGGCCTTGACGGCTAGATCCGGACACGACTGAGGCTTACGGAGGGTGAAAACTGGGTGTTGGAACTCGAGGGAGTAAGAGTCGAGGAAGGAGCAAGCGTGGAGAGGAAGGATGGGTCTAAGCCCGTTTATAAAGGCCGAGAATATCGAACGCCTTCTCCCGGGCCTTAAAATTTGCCTATTCCCAAGGAGTTGTACCCTAAGGACGGTTGGGTTACCCGCGTCCGTGTCGATAAAATAATCCCTTAATAAGGGGACACGATCTCTGCTTGGATAAGAAGTGTCAATGACAACCACGTCTTGGAACGTGGGGCCACAGACGAAAAACGGTTCGAAATTACGACCGGACAAATATGACGTCATGTTATAAGAAGTTGTCAGCGGATTGGACTCGTGTAATATTAAATTCTCTCTGAGGTTGTGTGTGATGTGTGTTACAGGTCCGGATACAATCATCCGTCCGGAGACTATCTTGGGGTTCGGAAAGGGGAACCCGCCTTGCAATGTCGAAGACAAATCTGCGCGTCGGACTCCTCGTCATTGAAGCCAGGTTCAGGGGCTACTGAGGGAGTCCTGGACTAAGGGGTCCTCGGGCGTCCGGCCTGTTAGCCATGGGCCGGACTGATGGGTTGTGAAGATACGAAGACCGAAGACTGCACCCGTGTCCAGATGGGGCTCTCCTTGGCGTGGAAGGCAAGCTGGGCGACCGAATATGTGGATTCTTTTCCTTTGTAACCGACCTGATGTAACCCTAGATCCTCCCGGTGTCTATATAAACCGGAGGACTTTGTTCAGAAACGGACATACTCATTACTATAGTCATACAGGCTAGAGTTCTAGGGTTTAGCCATTACGATCTCGTGGTAGATCAACTCTTGTAATATTCATATTCATCAAGATCAATCAAGCAGGAAGTAGGGTATTACCTCCATAGAGAGGGCCCGAACGTGGGTAAACATCGTGTCCCCTGTCTCCTGTTACCATCGACCTTAGACGCACAGTTCGGGACCCCCTACCCGAGATCCGCCAGTTTTGACACCGACACCGGAAGCCTTATCTCACCAAGCGTAGGTTGCAAACATACAAAGAAAGATCTAACGGGAAGATAGCGTGCGTGATATTGAAGTACTGCAGAGTTGTATTACATCAAATAATCGATGCCGTTCTAACTTAAGATAAAATTGTCTTGGTCTTGAACTCGCAGTGGCGACGAGAAATAGGGTGCCTAGTCCCAGCGCTGGCCCTCCACCCTCTCAACTTGTCGGGTGGTTGGTGCGACATATGCCAAGGGATGGCTTATCATTGTGGGAGCCAATAAAATGTCGCCGGTGCCTGGAAACGGGATGAGGCGAAGACATGCACGCCGGCGGATCTTACCCAGGTTCGGGGCCCTCCGAGGAGATAACACCCCTAGTCCTGCTCTGCGGGGTCTCCGCATGATCACTAGATCAAGGAAAGGTAGCTACAATTGCTCCTAGAGCTGTTGGGTTCAAGGGAGAAGAAGAACAAGGCTAGCTCTTGCTTCTCTCTATCTATGGTGTGTGTGTGCTATGCTTAGAAGCCCACCCTTTGCATGGGTGCTCCGGGGGGTTTATATAGGCCTACTCCCCGGGGGTACAATGGTAATCCGGCTGGGCACTGGTCCCAGCCATCAGTGTCTACGCTCGCCGGCTTCTCCGCTGGCTGTTGGGGCCCGCCGACTGGTGGGTCCCGCCGGCTGCCGGCTTCTCGGTCGACAGGCCGGCCCCACCGCCTAGGGTCTTGTCGGCGGCTGCTTACTGTAGCCTCGCCTCTGATGACGAGGGCTTTGTCGAGGTAAGCGTGGCTACAGTGGACCGCCTTGGGGGCTCTCACTGTAGCCTTACCTCGTCTTGTCTCCTTAATGGGGCCCCTGCTTCGAGGAAGGGAGTAGCCGGCTTCCTGGGGCCGGCTACGCCCTTGGCCGACTGGGAGAGGCCGGGCCGCCTTCACGCCTCTCTCTGGCTGAAGGGGCCCGCCGCCCGTGGGCCGTACGGGAGTCTGTCGTGGATGACGTAGAGGCCAGCATGGCTACGGTGCCGAGCCGCACGGGAGACGGCCGTCTCGTACGGCCTCCTGTAGCCATGCCCGCCTCGGGTTTCGGGGGTAGTGGGCCGCACTGTGGCCACACCCCGTCTTGTCGCCGTTATGTGGGTGCTGCTTTGGTGGTTGTGGCCTCGGCCGGCTTCTTGGAGTCGGCGTGCTTCCTGGCCGGCTTCTTGGAGTCGGCCACCCCGTAGTTGTCCTGGGGAGGGGTTGCTGAGGCTGAGTCGCCTTCCGGGAGTCGGCTTCAGAGGTAGCCGGCCAGGGAAGGCGGCCCAATGCTTGGAGTGCTTGGAGGCCCGAAGGCCTGATAATTTTTTCAGAAGAATCAGGGGCAGTCGGTTAGGCTACCCGTGGCCATTTACTCCGACAGTAGTCCCCGAAGCTGATTGGGCTTCGAGGTGGAGTAGGGGTTGAGAAGCTCGATCAGCTTCCCTCCTTAGCGAGCCGGCAGCTGGGAGCCGGCCTTGGTCAGGCACGCCGCCTGAGTCGAAATCTTCCGGAGTCGGAGGGCGGGAGCCCGCTAGTGCGTGCATCGGACCGCGGGCCGGAAAGCCTGCCAGCCCACGCGCGTGATGGGACATCGCCGCAGGGAGGGGGCCCGCCACGTTCGCGTCCCGGCCGAGGCGCGGATCCTCTACATCCCGAAACCGCCCGCCCGTCCCGTGCGGCAGTTTCGGCTCGCATTTATGCGCAATAATCGCGGGGCGTGGGGGGAATGGGCGCAGTTAATCCCACGTCTCCCCCCACGTCCGGCCTCTTCGGCCTCGCCTCGCGAGGCTATAAGTAGGGGGTGGTGGAGGGTGGCAGGCCCTCGCACGCTCCTCCTACCTCCACCATCTTCTTCGCTCTCCCGTCCTTGCGACAGCGCCTCACCGCCGCACTCTTCCACTTCGCATTCCTACGCCGCCGCGCTTGTTTTTGCCATGCCTCCCGCCACAGAGCAGCATGGCGGGGATTGGGATGGCTCCAACGTCCACGACGACCATGTCGAGTTTCTCCGCAACACGCGGCGGCTGCCCGGCATGGACAAGGTGGAGGTCCGCCTCGCGCCGGCGAAGGAAATCAGGCCGGAGCCGCAGGAGGGCGAGTGGGTGGTCTTCCGCTTGCACTTCTTGCGCGGCATCGGCCTTCCAGTGAGCGCCTTCTTCCGCTCCTGGCTCGAATTCTATCAGCTCCAGCCGCACCATCTCACCCCAAACGCGGTGGTGCTGCTGTCCGCCTTCGTCACCCTGTGCGAGGGCTACCTCGGCGTCCTCCCCACCCTTAAGCTCTGGGGGGAGTTCTTCCAGTCGAAGCTGGGCACGCGCATGCGGGGCGTGCCGGCTCAGACTGGAGCCTTCATCGCATCACCGAGATCGGTCGCTGACAACCCCTTCCCCGTCATCCCGCTAATCCAATCGGTGCAGAAGTGGCAGAAGTTGTACTTCTACGTGCGGAACATCGCCCCACGGGGCGACTACATCAACCTACCGGCTTACGTAGCCGGCCCACCGGCGGGCAGGCTGCCCCAGTGGTCCTTCCGGGCTGTGACGCTGACGCCGGCTGGAAACGCCGCCATCGCCCGACTGCGGGTGATGGTCCAGTCGGAGGGCCTGACGGGGCCCGATCTTCTGGCCGCGTTCGTCACGCGCCGGGTTCTTCCGCTCCAGAGCCGGCCTCATCTGATCTGTCAGATGAGCGGCCAGCTCGATCCGAGCTGAATGTGCACCAAAGAGATGCCGCGCGAGGAGATCGCCTACATGGTGAACTACCTTGCGAACTGCAAACTCACCGAAGAGTTGCAGTTCGGCAAGGAGCCATATAGCCGAGCCAATCCGCCGCCTACGGTATGCTCTCCTTGTCTCTTTTTCTCTCTCTTCGTTGCCGAGCTTTTCTGGGCCGACTCTAACTTAGTCGGCTTGCTCTTTGACAGAGTCCTCTGCTTCGGCCGGCCGGCGGGTCAGACGCGGAGCGCCGATTCGTCCCCGACCGGGCCGAACACGATCTGGAGGACCCCGACCTGGCGGCGGTCGGTATGGACGACGACGTCGAGCCGGGTGGTGGCCAAGCCGGCGGCGAAGCAGGCGGCTCCGGGCTCGGAGTCACCTTTGTCGACTGGCCGGACGACGACGAGGCCGAAGTCGTCCCGCGCCGCCAGCCGGCATCTTGACGCGGCGCGGGTTCCTCCGCCGCGCAGCCTGCTCGGGGTGGAGGTCAGAAGCGTCGCGCCGCCCAGGGTTTGTTTGCAGCCGAACGAAGAAGCCCAGAGGCGGGGCGGTAGCCACCTGGCGGGAGGAGGCGGCCGCAAAGGCGGCTCGCTTCCGCAAGGCGGTGAAGCAACCGCAGTCCGTGTCGGCGTAAGTCCGAATTTTTCTTTGTGTACTCTCTTTCTTTCTTTTCTTTGGTGGTTCCTGAAACCTTGTCTTTTTTCTCCAAATGATCAGTGCTCCGTTGTCGCTTGAGCGGGCGGCTGCTGGCTCCGTCGTCGAGTCGCCGAGGGGCTCTGGGAGCACCACCCGCCGCGTGGACCCCCGTGCCGACCTTCAGGAGGCGACAGAAAGGAACGCGCGGGAGGCGCGGGCGGAGCGAGAGGCGCGGGAGGCGGATGCGCGGAAGGCGGCCGCCGCCCAGGCGGCACGGGAGGAGGAGGCTGCGAAGGCACTCGCCGATGCTGCAGCCAGGGCCCAAGCAGAGGCCGCAGCAGCAGAAGCAGCGGGGGAGGTCTTGATGGTCACCCCTCTGCGCGTTGCGCCGCCGGGGCCCATGGCGCCCTAGCCAGAGGCAGCCAGCGGCGACCAGCCAGGGCTGGGGGGAAGCGGCGATGACGTCATCATCTTGGAGAAGGCGCCGGTGCCGACCCCGCCAACTGGGCGGCCCAAGGCGGCCGGCCTGATCCGCCGCCTGCACAGTCGGCGGGGGGCGAGCCGGCCGTGAGGGCTGAGACGGCGGTCCGGATTCCGTCGAGCCGGCGTGCGGGGAAGGCCGCGTCGGAGCCGCAGAAGGCCGCGTCGGAGCCACAGCCGGCCGTGGGCTCCAGCTCGTCGGCCCGGGATGCGGAGGCGGCCAGCGCTACCTCGGGGTGGACGCCAGGCGGAGGGACGGCCGTGGTGAATGTGGCTGCTCAGGACGTCCGGACCCGGCTCCAGGGCCAAGCTGCGGCGCTGAGGCAGTTCACCGACGAGTTCCTCGCGACGCGGGCGGCCATCCGGGTTAGTATTCCCATCTTTGCTTCTTCTTGATCTTGATTTCTTCTTGATCTTGATTTCTTCTTGATCTTGATTTCTTCCGTGGGGGCGCGTCAGCGCACCCACTGGGTGTAGTCCCCGAGTTCCGAGTCGGCTGCTGAGCAGGCGGCTCGGAACTTCTTGGTGGATTTGTCTTTGCTGTTTTTGTTCTTACTTCGGTCTTTTGTCCATCTTGCAGGACTACCACAACCTTCGAGTGGCCGCCTTCAACTCCCAGGCTCGGGAGCTGACTCAGAAGACCGCCGACCTTACTGAGAGCCGAGGTACGTGCTTTGTTCTTTATCTCATGTGGGGGCGCGTCAGCGTACCCACTGGGTGTAGTCCCCGAGATTCGGGCCGACTGCTGAGCAGTCGGGTTGGATCTTCCTTGACGATTTCTTACTGTTCTTCTTTTCCTGCCGTCTCTGCAGCGGCCAACGCCAGTCTGAGGGCACAACTGGGGGAGTCTCAGACTGCCCTTCGTGCCAAGGATGCCATGCTCGCCGCCTTGGTGTAGGAACGCGACCGCCTGGCCAAGAAGTTGGCCGACCAGGAGGAAAGCCACAAGGCGGCACTGAAGGCTGCGCAGGATCGCGAAGCCACTCTCCAGGCCGAGTTCGAGACGGAGGCGGCTAGCTGGGCTGAGGCCAGGCAGACTCTGGTCTCTGGCTATGGCCAGATCGAAGATCTGGTTGACGGTAAGCCGCCTACTTCTTCGTCCTTTCTTGCCATCTGCCACTTTGACTTGTTTTCTGATTTTGGTGTTCTTTTCTTCCTTTCTTGCGCAGAGTATTTCCCTGGCTATTCTACTACCGCCAACCAGACCATCGAGGCCCGTCGCCAAGCGCGAAGGCAGGCTGGCTTTGAGATCTCGCCAACCGCCGGCTGCTCGCTGGAGGAACAGCTCCTAGCGATCCAGGCTCGCATTCAGCCGGCTCACCGGCTGCTCCGCCGGCTTCAGCGTGCCGGGGCGCAGGTCTTGGCCGCCCTCTGGCCCGGTCAAGTGGTCCCTCGCACCCCCAGTCGGACTGCCGACTGGCTGGAGGTGGCAGTCGGCCGCTTCGAAGCTTGGAAGGGCTCGGCGGCTCGCTCCGGTGCCAGGCGGGCGCTGGAGTTCGTCAAGGCCTGGTATCCCGGCCTGAACCTGGACCAGCTGGCTACCTGGCGGCAGCAAGCCGACACGGAGCTGGAGCCGGCACGGCCGGCCATCATCCGGCGGGCTTCGGCAATCGCCGACTACACCGACACCAGCGTCTTCGCCCCCGAGGTGGATGAACGGTGTCGCCCAGCCGGAGGAGTGGTTCGGGCTGGACCCGGCGTACGGTGAGGACTCGGCGGAGGAGATCGACTCCAGCGACGAGGGTGAAGAAGAGGAGGAGGGTGAGGATGCCGAGCCGGCTGGTGGAGCAGCCGGCCAGCCTCAGCCTGACCGCACCTCCAGCACCACGTCGCGCGCGAGTGGGTCGCCTGCCGTAGGTGGTGGTCAAGCCGAGACCCGCTAGGCGGCCACTCCTTCAGCCGGCGAGGCCGCCTTCACCGACCAGCTCGGCCTTTATGTCGCGCCCTAGTCTGCCATCTTTTTCTTTTCCTGTCTTGTTACTTTAGGAACAATGTTTGGTTAAGTCTGCACAATTCCACCCACTGGGTGTATTCGAACTTATGTCTGTTGCCAACCTGTTGGGGGCTTTATGTATATATAACTTATGCATTTGGCCTTTCCTTGTACTTTTGCTTTTTTGTCCTTCTGCTTTTTCCTTTGCCGCCCTCCCTTGGTTGCCGCCTCCCCAGTCCAACAGTTGCTCTGCAATCTGTAGCTGGAGGAGTGCTTGGCCAGTTAGGGGGGGGGAGTACTCTAGCTTCGCTGGACTAAAGCTAAGTGTTTAGGAAGCCGGCCAGCCGGCTGTTTTGATAGCCGGCAGGCATGTTTGGAGGCCGTCTTTTTGCTATACAGGTTCGTTGTTCCCTAGCCATTTTTCGTGTGGGCATCCTTTCTGTCTTCCCTCTTGCTAGTCGGACAGTCAGTTCTTTGAGCTGCGACTTTCAACAAGAGAGGACTTGGGAGCCGGCGCACTACTTTTTCTGACTTCGGGAAGAACTTTTAATATAGCTCAAGGCGGCCAGTCCCCGGGCCGACTGGTCGAACCCGGTGCCGGACAAGAAATCAAATGTAATAATACATTCATGGATATGACATTCGTCATTCATAGATAATAAAAAGGCAGTCCCCGAGTACTGTTCGGGGGGCCTGTTGGTTTGTACTTAATACAAAAGGGGAGCATGATACATACTGCTTCTCAGCTGTAAAATCGTCTTAGGAGGTTTGCGTTCCATGGTCGCTCCGACTCCTTGCCGGAGTCGTCTCTCTTGCGTGCTCTTGGTTTTTGCGCGTCGATCAAGTAGTAGGAGTCGTTGCCGAGTGCCTTGCTGATGACGAAGGGGCCTTCCCAAGGGGCCGAGAGCTTGTGCTGGCCGGCTGTTCGCTGGATCAGCCGGAGCACAAGGTCGCCCTCTTGGAAGGATCTTGGCTTGACCTTGCGGTTGTAGTAGCGGCGCAGCCCTTGCTGGTAGATGGCGGACCGGCTGAGTGCTAACAGCCGGCCTTCTTCCAGTAGGTCCACGCCGTCTTCTCTTGCTTCTTTGGCCTCCTCCTCCGTGTACATGGTGATCCGAGGCGAGTCGAAATCGATGTCTGTTGGGATGACCGCCTCGGCACCGTACACGAGGAAAAATGGAGTGAAGCCGGTTGACTTGTTGGGTGTAGTGCGCAGACTCCAGAGGACAGCCGGCAGCTCTTCGAGCCAGCAGCCGGCCGATCGCTCCAGTGGTACAACCAGTCGGGGCTTGATGCCGGAGAGGATGAGTCCATTTGCTCGCTCGACCTGGCCGTTTGACTGCGGGTGGGCAACGGACGCTAAGTCCTGTCGGATGCCCTACGTCGCGCAGAAACGTGCCAGTGCTCCTTTGGCGAAGTTCGTGCCGTTGTCGGTGATGATGTTGTGCGGCACGCAGTACCGAGTAGTGATGTCGATGATGAATGTTACGGCAGTCGGCCCATTGAGCTTCTTGATTGGCTTTGCTTCAATCCACTTTGTGAACTTGTCCACAGCAACAAGTAGATGTGTCAGGCCGCCGCGGGCTGTCTTGAAAGGGCCCACCATGTCCAGTCCCTAGATGGCAAAAGGCCAGGTGAGGGGAATGGTCTTGAGTGCAGAAGCCGGCAGGTGTTGCTTGGAACTAAAAACTTGGCATCCTCTGCAGCTCTTGACTATTTCTTTAGCATCCTCCAAGGCAGTCGGCCAGAAGAAACCATGGCGGAAAGCCTTGGCCACAAGGGATCTTGAGGCTGCGTGGTGGCCGCATTCGCCTTGGTGGATGTCTTTGAGGATTGCCACTCCTTTTTCTGGCTCGACACAACGCTGGAAGACTCCAGTGACGCTGCGCTTCACAAGCTCTCTGTTGATTATTGTATATGCTGCGGCTCGTCGTTGCACTAGTCTTGCTGAGATCTCATCAGCCGGCAGCTCTCTGCTGACTAGGAACTTGAGGATGGGCTGGGCCCATGAGGGAGCTGTGACTTCTTCTTCTGTTAATGTAGCCACCATGACTCGGGTGGGTGGGTTGGGTGAGTCGGCCACTGCTTCTTGTGCCGTTGCAGTCCCCGGGCCGACTGCTGCAGTCCCCGGGCCGGGTTCTGAAGTCCCCGGGCCGGGTGCGACTACGGCAGTCCCCGGGCCAGTTGTCGAAGTCCCCGTGCCGCCTGCGGGGTTTCTCCAGTCGGATCCGGCTGTATCTGGCGCAGGCGGTACGAAAATGGAGTCCGACTCTGGAGACGGCTTGATGGACGGCTTGAGGAGGAGCTGGAGGGAGACGCCAGTCGGTATGGCTTGTCGGGTGGAGCCGATCCGTGCTAGGGCATCTGCTTGGTCGTTGTCGGCCCTTGGCACGTGAAGGAACTCGCACCCTTCAAAGTATCCGCTGATCTGCTGGACGAGGATCTGCAGCGTGTACTTGAGCTTGTCGCCTTTGGGAGAAGTGAGGACGATGCCGGCTCCCAAGCCGGTGCGCATCTTGGACCCGTCAAAGTGCATCCGCCAATGGGTAGAGTCGGGAGCCGGCGGTAGGTACTGGGTCTCGGCCCAGTCGACGAGGAAGTCGGCCAATGCTTGCGACTTGATGGCGGTATGGGGTTGATAGAAGATTGTGTAGGGCGCCAATGCAATGGCCCATTTGGCCACCCGGCCGGATGCATCCCGGCTGCCTATGATCTCGGCAAGCGGGGCAGTGCACACGACCGTGATGGGGTGCTCTTGGAAGTAAGGCTTCAGTTTCTTGGCAGCGAAATACACCCCATAGCACATCTTCTGGTAGTGCGGGTAGTTTTGCTTTGAGCTGGACAACACTTCGCTGAGATAGTACACCGGCCTCTGGACTAGCTGGGCTCGGCCTTCCTCCGGGCGCTGGACCACAACAACAGTGCAGACGACTCGGCTAGTCACGGCGATGTAGAGGAGCATGGGCTCCTTCTCAGTCGGCGCAGCCAGGACAGGCGGAGTGGTCAGCATTTTCTTCAACTCATGGAAGGCTTGGTCGGCTTGATCATTCCACTCGAAGTGAGTGGACTTCTTCATGAGTCGGTACAAGGGGAGAGCCTTTTCTCCTAGTCGGCTGATAAAACGATTCAGGGAGGCTAAGCAGCCAGTGAACTTCTGCACATCTCGCAGCTTGGTGGGAATCTCCATCCTCTCGATGGCCTTGATCTTGACGGGGTTGCACTCAATGCCACGTTCGAAGACCAGGAAGCCTAGTAGCTGGCCGGCTGGCACTCCGAACACGCACTTCTCGGGGTTGAGCTTGATCTGGAATCGACGCAAGTTGGCGAATGTTTCTTTCAGGTCTTCCAGCAAGGTACCGCGCTTCTCTGTCTTCACCACAATGTCGTCTACATTGACGTGGGCATTTCTGCCGAGTTGTTTCAAGAGACATTTCTGCATGCAACGCTGAAAAGTGGCACCGGCATTTCTCAAGCCGAATGTCATAGTCAGGTAGCAGAAAGCTCCAAAGGGTGTGATGAAGGCAGTCTTCAGGCGGTCCGCTGGGTCCAACTTGATCTGATGGTACCCTGAGTACGCATCCAAAAAACTTAACAGCTCGCATCCGGCTGTGGAGTCTATCACTTGGTCAATCCGCGGCAGAGCGAACGGATCCTTTGGGCAGGCCTTGTTCAGATTGGTGTAGTCTATACACATACGCCACTTGTTATTCTTCTTCAGAACCAAAACGGGGTTGGCAAGCCATTCTGGAAAGAACACTTCCATGATAAAGCCGGCGGCAAGGAGCCGGGCTATCTCTTCTCCCACAATTCTTCGCTTCTCTTCTGATAGTCGGCGGAGGGGTTGCTTGACTGGCTTCGCATCATCTCGGACATGTAATTTGTGCTCGGCGAGGGACACCCGGCATGTCCTTTGGGGACCATGCAAAGATGTCTCGATTCTCACGGAGGAAGTCGACGAGCTCGCCTTCCTATTTACTGTCCAAGTTCGCCGCAATGACAGCGAACCTCTCCGGGTTCTCCGGGTCCAGAGGTATCTTCTTCGTCTCTTTGGCAGGCTGGAAGGAGCCCTGCACATCACAATCCTTGGGGTTGGGGGACAAGGCCGGCTGCTTGCCGGCCATGGCCACAACCCGTTCCAACATCTTTTTCTCTTCTGCCACCACGAGGGACTCGGCCAGCCGGCTACTGGCCATGGCGCACTTGATGGACTTCTTGTAGTCGCCGGCTACCGTGATGATCCCCTTCGAGCTCGAGATCTTCATCTTCAGGTAGGCGTAATGGGGCACAGCCATGAACTTGGCCAGGGCAGGTCGGCCAAGCAGTGCATGATAGGGCTCTCCAAATCCACTACCTCGAACCATATTGCTTCTCGGCGAAAATGGTCTTTGTCTCCGAAGAGAACATCCATTTTGATCTTGCCGATTGGGGAGCAAGACAGGCCGGGGACGATACCATGGAAGACGGTGCGGCTCGGCATGAGCTGCTTCCCTTTGATGTTCAGCTTCTCCATGGTATCGCGGTACAGTATGTTGATACTGCTTCCGCCGTCTATCAGGACGCGAGAAAAATCTGGCAGCCCGCCTCTCCGTCGCGAGGGTGACATCCAAGACCATTGCATAGGAGCCAGGCGAAGGCATCACCTCTGGGTGGTCGGCCTGGCTCCAGCTGATTGGCTTTTCTGACCAGTGCATGAACTCGGGGGCGCTGGTGGCGACTGCATTCACTTCTTGATGCTGTCGGCGTCGGCTGCGCTTGTCGTCGGCTTGACTGGTGAAGACAACATAGGCGGCGTGCTCTTCGGGGAATTCATCTTGGATGGCGCCGACTGCCGGCCGAGCCGCCGGCTGCTGGGGGGCTGGAGGCGGCGGGCCGGGAGGCGGAGGCGGCAGCATCCCTTCGCCCTTGGTGATGCGGGTGAGCCAGTGGCATTTCCGGGTTGTGTGGTTAGACGGCTTCGCGCCGCTGTGGAACTTGCAGGGGCATCAAGAGCTTGTTCGTAGGAGAAAGACGGCTGCCAAGCCGGCCTTCCACCCTTCTTCTTGGGAGCGGGCCGTTCTTCAGGCTGCTCGTCTTCAACTGTGGCCACCTGCCGACTGCAGGAAGTCGGCATGGGGGCTTTGCGCTTGTGGTCGTTCTGGTAGGGGCGCCGATTAGGGTCGCCAGCCGGCGTCTTGGGAGCCGGAGCAATCACCTTCCCAGAGGCGTCTACTCGCAGCTCGGTCTTCATTGAGGAGTCGGCCGTGGCGTATTTGTCCGTGATGACCAGCAATTCGTCGAGGGTAGCCGGCTCGTCGCAGAGGAGTCGGTGCTTGAGGAGGGTGCCCTCTCGGCACCCGGCGGTGAAGTACTCGATGGCCTGGACCTCGTGCACGCCCTCGCAGGAGTTGCGGATCTCGGCCCATCGCGTGAGGTAGTCGCGGGTTGACTCGTTGGGCCCTTGGACGCAGAGGGAGAGCTGGCGAGGCTTGGGAGGCCGCTTGTAGGTGCTGGTGAAGTTGCGGACGAAGACTTCGGTGAAGTCCAGCCAACTGTTGATGCTGTAGGGCTTGAGGCTGTTGAGCCATGTGCGCGCAGTGCCTTGCAGCATGAGGGGGACGTACTTCACGGTGACGCGCCGGTTACCGTTGGCTATGCTGACGGCCGTGGAGTAGTCGATGAGCCAATCTTCCGGCTTCACCGAGCCGTTGTACTTGGGCGTGTCTCTGGGGAGCGAGAACCCTTTGGGGAAGGGCTCGTCGCGGATGCGGGAGCCAAAGCATGGCGGGCCGACATCGTCTTCTTCTTCTAACGCCAAGGATCGAGCAAGGTGGTCGATCATGTGGCGGGCGTCGTTCTCGCCGACTCCTTCTCGGCGGCCGAGTCGGTCGCCAAGAGTCGGGTGTGTGATAGGCGGCGGAGTGAGGCGTCTTTCTCTTCGAGGCGGGGGAGGAGGCAGATTTCCTTGGTGTTCAACCGCTCGAGGGCGGCCTTCCGCGTCGCACTCGATGGTAACGCGAGTCCGGCTGCGGCTGGCAGCCGGCTCCTTGTCTTTCTTCTGGCGCGCGCCGCTCGCAGTCGGCGAGCGGGACGTCGCGGCGTGCTCCCGGCGCGGGGGGTGACTATCAGCACGGGCGCCGGCTTCGTGCCGCTCCGCAGCCACGTCAATCAGCTGCTGGATCCATCTTGTCATGTAGGGGAGCTCATCGGCTCCCAGCCCATTGAGCTCTTCTGCAGCCGCCTTAGCGGCTCGCAGATTCTCGAGCGGGGTGGCGTAGACGGGGCGATTAGCGCCCAACATGCTGGCGACGGCTGCGCCGCGCTTCTGGATGAAGCCGACTCGGCTCGGGCCGCTAGCCGGCGGCGTGCCAAAGGCGGCGCGGTCGACTTCACGCTGGTGGGCCTCGGTGAGGCGTCTCATGGAGGCTATCTTCTGGCCCTCCGCGATGAGGGCAAGGCGGCGTGCCTCCAGGGTCTCGGCGTCGGCGTCGGCCGGGATGGGGGCGGAGAGGTCGTGCATCGCCGCTTGCAGGGCATCGTGGGCATTCTCGCCCGAGTTGGCGACGTGGCTGATGACCAGCACTTCGGTGACAGCGCTGCTGCTGCTGTCAGCTCGAGGGAGGGGGTCGTGGAAGACCACCACGTCGGAGGGGTAGGCGTCAAGCGACGCCGTGCTGGAGTCGATGAGCATCGGGTCGGTGGAGCCGATCGACTCCATGTCTGTAGCAGGCTCGCTGGAGACATGAAGCTGGTCGAGGAGGCTGACGAGGCGGTGCTCGGGGTAGTCGGTGCCTGCGTCGGACGCAGGCTCGTCGGAGATGCGAGTCTCGCCGAGCAGATCGGCGAGGCGGCTCGCTGCACAGGCGTCGTCGACGCCTTGCAGCGCGTCGAGGCAAACGCCAACGGGCGCAGGAGGCTGGCTGCGCTCGCGGGGGAGGAAGAGGGTTCCCGTCCAGAACAGGTCTCCAGACGATGGTGCACCTTGCCCCACGGTGGGCGCCAAATGTCGGGTGGTTGGTGCGGCATATGCCAAGGGATGGCTTATCATTGTGGAATAAAACGTCGCCGGTGCCTGGAAACGGGATGAGGCGAAGACATGCATGCCGGTGGATCTTAACCAGGTTCGGGGCTCTCCGAGGAGATAACACCCCTAGTCCTGCTCTGCGGGGTCTCCGCATGATCACTAGATCAAGGAAAGGTAGCTACAATTGCTCCTAGAGCTGTTGGGTTCAAGGGAGAAGAAGAGCAAGGCTAGCTCTTGCTTCTCTCTATCTATGGTATGTGTGTGTGCTATGCTTAGAAGCCCACCCTTTGCATGGGTGCTCCGGGGGGTTTATATAGGCCTACCCCCCGGGGGTACAATGGTAATCCGGCTGGGCACTGGTCCCAGCCGTCAGTGTCTACGCTCGCCGGCTTCTCCGCCGGCTGTTGGGGCCCGCCGACTGGTGGGTCCCGCCGGCTGCCGGCTTCTCGGTCGACAGGCCGGCCCCACCGCCTAGGGTCTTGTCGGCGGCTGCTTACTGTAGCCTCGCCTCTGATGACGAGGGCTTTGTCGAGGTAAGCGTGGCTACAGTGGACCGCCTCGGGAGCTCTCACTGTAGCCTTACCTCGTCTTGTCTCCTTAATGGGGCTCCTGCTTCGAGGAAGGGAGTAGCCGGCTTCCTGGGGCCGGCTACGCCCTTGGCCGACTGGGAGAGGTCGGGCCGCCTTCACGCCTCTCTCTGGCTGAAGGGGCCCGCCGCCCGTGGGCCGTACGGGAGTCTGTCGTGGATAACGTAGAGGCCAGCATGGCTACAGTGCCGAGCCGCATGGGAGACGGCCGTCTCGTACGGCCTCCTGTAGTGATGCCCGCCTCGGGCTTCAGGGGTAGTGGGCCGCACTATGGCCACACCCCGTCTTGTCGCCGTTATGTGGGTGCTGCTTTGGTGGTTGTGGCCTCGGTCGGCTTCTTGGAGTCGGCGTCCTTCCTGGCCGGCTTCTTGGAGTCGGCCACCCCGTAGTTGTCCTGGGGAGGGGTTGCTGAGGCTGAGTCGCCTTCCGGGAGTCGGCTTCAGAGGTAGCCGGCCAGGGAAGGGGCCCAATGCTTGGAGTGCTTGGAGGCCCGAAGGCCTGATAATTTTTTCAGAAGAACCAGGGGCAGTCGGTTAGGCTACCCGTGGCCATTTACTCCAACACAACTCCGTCGACGCAGTCGATGATGGGCTTGATACGCTCCTTGAGCGCCGCGAGGTCCGCCTCCTCCGGCAAGATCTCCAACGCGTTGGCAAAGTTGATGGTGGGGTTCTAGAATGCCACCTTGGTGAGAACCTTGGTCAGGGCGCCCCGGCAGAGCCTCTGGGACTCGTTGGCCAGATAAGTTGCCCGGTTGGATCCGAGCTGCTCCAGGGCTCCAAGAACGCCCTTGAAGAACAGGGTCAGTTTGGCGTTGGGACTCATGTTCGGCTCCGGGGAGTACCTCACATTTGGCATCCCCATGGCAGCCAGCTTCGTGGTGGTCCTGCCGGCGACGTCGGCGAGGTGGCTGACCCAACGATTTATGCCCTCTGCGTACTCCTTTTGTTCGGCACAACTGGCGAGGGGAATTACTGCAGTAAAAACTCCGCCGCGCACGCGCCCGAGCAACATTCTGGGCCTGGCCCAATAACGCCCCACACTTATATGTAGCCCAGGCCCGGGGGCTCCTGTCGGCGTACAAAAGTAGGGGTCCCTTTTTGTACCCCTTTACTTGTGCGCGGGCAGTTGCAGCCCCGCGCCCGTGGCCACGCTTGGCGGGGCAGAAGAAGAAAAGATTACCAGAGCCGTGCTCAAGACCAGAAGCATGAAGAGCTGAGGGGCGAGGTGAAACTCCCCCGGCAAGGTCCTTGCCGGGGCGGTCTTCGCAACCCCGACAAGAACCTTGCCGGGGCAACTTGCCCAACGCCAGCAGGGCTGCCACCCTTGAGCCTAAGAGTTCCGACGCCCTCAACCACATTGGAACCAAAGCTCAGGAGGCGCCTCCATGGTGGCATGCAGATCTTTGTGAAGACCAAGAACATACAAGACTAGATGAGAATCTGAAGACGAAGATCCTCGGCAAGACCCTTGCCGAGGATACCCACAAGACCCCCCGGCAAGACCCTTGCCGGGGACGCCTACGACGCCGCGGCAAGACCCTTGCCGGGGCCCTGGCAAGATTCTTGCCGAAGACATCCGCGGGGCCACAGCCAGGCCCCCACCAGCCAAGACTCCACCGCCGTTCCCACACAGCTGCCAGCCCACCAACTAGGCGAGCACCTACGTGGCGACGTGCGACCTCTAGGCCAACTGAGCAAGCACCTGCGTGGTGGCATGCAGGTCTTGAAGACTCTGCCACCGCACCAACTCAGCAGCCAGCCAGCGTGGCACTACACGCCTCATCGGCTCGGACGCGTGTCGAGGCCAGGCGAGGCGGCGACAGCTGGGACGAGCTTCCTCACCGTCCCCGATAAAACAAGAAGGGCACGTCGGCAGCGCATTAAATGCGTTTGTCCTATGGTGCCAGGAGATAGACTCGACTACTATACAACTTACCACCTCCTGTGTGCCACTGTGGCATCCCCTTTACCTATAAAAGGAGGCCCGCGGCGTACTGAGAGACGATTTAGACTTTCTGGACCCTGCACGCTTTGTAGCTAGTCCAAGAACACCTGGTAAACATAAACCAGCAAGAGTAAGGTATTATGCATCACTTGCGGCCCGAACCTGGATAACACCCCCCCCTACGTTGATCTTATAATCCCGCTCTTTCCACAGCCCTGCGCCCGCCAACCTTAGCAAAAGGGATTCTTCATGATCCCGTAGGTGTCATTTCCCCCGACATCTTTGGCGCGCCAGGTAGGGGGCGTAATCCGTGGAAATCTGGTTTTGGAGCCGACGCAACGACTCTTTCATGAGGATGGCTCGAAGGGAGAGGGCGACATCGATCAGCCGCCCTCTGGTGCTGTCCACAGCATCGACAGCCATCCGCGTGGCCCCGAAAAGCTAAGTCATGCAATTTTTTTGGCTAATTTCATTTATATAATTCTTTCTTCCTCGAAAGATCTCATTTCCTTGTAAGGGAAACCTGCACGCAATGGGACCCTTCCGCTATTGGCAACGCCCTTGTCTCTATCTCGAGTCCGCTCGACAGTTCATGCGGCCGCGCTGAGAACGACAAGGTGGCCTAATCGCTATTAGCAACGCCCTTGTCTCTGTCTCGAGTCCGCTCGACAGTTCAGGCGGCTACTGAGGGAGTCCTAGACTAACGGGTCCTCGGGCGTCCGGCCTGTTAGCCATGGGTCGGACTGATGGGCTGTGAAGATACGAAGACCAAAGACTGCACCCGTGTCCGGATGGGACTCTCCTTGGCGTGGGTGGCAAGCTTAGCGACCGGATATGTAGATTCCTTTCTTTGTAAACGACCTGATGTAACCCTAGATCCTCCCGGCGTCTATATAAACCGAAGGACTTAGTCCGGAAAGCACAGATACTCGTTACCATAGTCATACAGGCTAGACCTCTAGGGTTTAAGCCATTACGATCTCGTGGTAGATCAACTCTTGTAATATTCATATTCATCAAGATCAATCAAGCAGGAAGTAGGGTATTACCTCCATAGAGAGGGCGTGAACCTGGGTAAACATCGTGTCCCCTGTCTCCTGTTACCATCGACCTCAGACGCACAGTTCGGGACCCCCTACCCGAGATCCGCCAGTTTTGACACAGACATCGGTGCTTTCATTGAGAGTTCCACTGTGCCGTCCCCAAAAGGTTCGATGGCCCCTTCAATCATTAGCAATGACGCTGTCCAAGGAGAAACCTTCCTCCCCGGACAGATCTTCATGTTCGGCGGCTTCGCACTGCGGGCCAACTCGTTTGCCCACCTGGAGCAGATCGATAGCTATGCCCCTGGCCATCAAGTGAGATTTGGGAGCTTGAATTACGTTGCGGACATCCGTGGAGATTTGATCTTCGCCGGATTCGAGACCGCGGCGACTGCTCCTGGTCACCTTGACGGACATGACCTAAATCTGTCGTCAGACCGCACCTAGGAGATAGCTCCTGTAACCCCTCTGGCTTTAGATCCAGAACACACTGCGGCATCCCAGGATCAGAGGCTCGACCCCACCACGGAGGCCACAGACTCCCCGGCGCTAGAGCCGCACATGGACTTAACCTCACACAATACTCGCATCACCGGAGCTCCGGACTCTTCTCCGGGTATAAGTTCCGAACCGCGTGAGTCCGCGGATACCGAACTTGATCGCTTGTCGATTTTCGAGTTCAGCGCCGCAGACATCTTCCATCACTCGCCCTTGGGCGATCTGCTGAACTCGTTAAAAAACTTGTCCTTGGCGGAGGACTCACAACCGAATTATGTCCGGCTCGAACTGGAGGCTGATGATGAAGGAGAATTTCGCTTCCCACCCACCATCCACTTCGTAGCCACTGTTGAAGATTTAACCGACACGCTTGACTACGACTCCGAAGACATCGACGCTATGGAAGATGATGCCGGAGACGAGGAGGCCCAAAACCTCATACGACGTCTACATGGTAGATACACCGAAAAATAATAGTGGCGACGACAAGGAAAACCCCACAAAGGAGGACCCTCCTAAAACACAACCAAAGCGCCGGCGTCAGCGGGCCGCACTAAATCCCGTCGCAGCCGGGACAACAACACTGCCACAGGAGACGATAACACTCTGGATGGTGCCGAAGACACAGAAGAACCCGATGAACACACTGCCGAACAAGACCATCGGGAAGATGGGCAAGTCAGCCCTGACGAACAGGCAATAGAAGAAGACTCGGAGGATGGTAGTTACCATCCGCCCTCCGAGGAGGAGGCAAGTCTCGGCAACGATGACTTCATCGTGCCTGAGGAGCCTCTCGAGCAGGAGCGCTTTAAGCGCCAGCTAATAGCCACTTCAAGGAGCCTGAAAAATAAACAGCAGCAGCTTCAAGCTGACCAAGATCTGCTCATCGACAGATGGACTGATGTCCTGGCAGCCAAAGAATACGACCTCAGACGCCCATCCAAAAGTTACCCAAAGCGCAAATTGCTACCTCAGTTCGATGATGAGGTGCCAGAGCCCGCACCAGTATCACGCAATGCGGTCGATCGGCCACCGAGCGGCCGGGATAAAACGGCAACACGAGCCGAAAAACAGACTGTTCCACCTCGCCGTAAAGGCAAGGATAAGACAGCTCGGGGCTATACATATGACCTTCGTCAAGACCTGGACAGCAGAGCAGGACATACAAGATCGATCTATGGATCGCGAGGATGTGCCTTGACACGCGACGACGGCTACCTATTCGGACATGACAAATCTAGTCACGCCTGGGCCGATAACCATAGACGGACTCCATCGGAGCTACGTCGCGACGCGGCTCAATATAGAGGCGCCGCACACCCTCTGTGCTTCACTGATGAAGTAATGGACCATGAATTCCTCAAAGGGTTCAAACCCATCAATATTGAATCAGACGACGGAACAACCGATCCCACGGTATGGATCGAGGATTTTATTCTCCACATTCACATGGCCCGCGGAGATGACCTCCATGCTATCAAATACCTCCCACTGAAGCTCAAAGGGCCAGCTCGGCACTGGTTAAACAGCCTGCCTGAAAATTCCATCGGCAGCTGGGAGGACTTGGAGGAAGCCTTTCTTGACAACTTCCAAGGAACATATGTCCGGCCACCAGACGCCGATGACTTAAGTCACATAGTCCAACAGCCTGGAGAGTCAGCCAGGAAATTCTGGACTAGATTCCTAACTAAAAAGAACCAGATCGTTGACTATCCGGACGCCGAATCCCTAGCGGCCTTTAAACATAGCATCCGTGACGAGTGGCTCGCCCGCCACCTCGGCCAAGAAAAGCCAAAATCCATGGCAGCCCTCACGGCGCTCATGACCCGCTTTTGCGCGGGTGAGGATAGTTGGCTGGCTCGTAGCAAAAACACAACCAGCGAGGCAGGCCCCTCTGAGGTCAAGAACAGCAACGGCAAGCTCCGACGCAACAGGCACAAACACCGAAGCAATGGCGACAACACCGATGACACTGCTATCAACGCCGGATTCAGAGGCTCCAAGTCCGATCAGCGGAAAAAGCCTCATATAAGGAACAATCAGGGGCCATCTGGATTGGACCGCATACTCGACCGTCCGTGCCAAATCCATGGCACCCCAGACAAACTAGCCAACCATACCAACAGAGATGCTGGGTTTTTAAGCAAGCTGGCAAGTTAAATGCGGAGACCAAGGAAAAAGGATCGCAGAGCAAGGACGATGACGAGGAACCCTGGCAGACAAACACAGGGGGAAAGAAGAAGTTTCCCCCTCAGGTCAAAACGGTGAACATGATATTTGCTACACACATCCCCAAAAGGGAGCGCTTGCACGCACTAAGGGACGTTTATGCGATAGAGCCAGTCGCCCCAAAATTCAACCCATGGTCATCGTGCCCGATCACTTTTGATCGTCGGGATCATACGACCAGTATCTGGCATGGCGGATCAGCCGCACTAGTCCGGGACCCAATCATTGATGGATTCCACCTAACACGAGTCCACATGGACGGTGGCAGCAGCCTCAATCTGCTCTATCAGGATACAGTGCGCAAAATGGGCATTAACCCATCACGGATCAAACCCACAAGGGCTACCTTTAAAGGAGTCATACCAGGTGTAGAGGCCCGCTGTACGGGCTCAATCACATTAGAGGTATTCTTCGAATCTCCGGACAGCTTCTGAAGCGAGGAATTACTCTTAGATATCGTCCCCTTTCACAGTGGCTATCACACACTGCTTGGACGAACCGCATTTGCTTGATTCAATGCGGTACCTCACTATGCTTATCTTAAGCTCAAGATGCTCGGTCCACGCGGCGTTATAACGGTCAACGGAAACACGGAACGCTCCCTCCGTGCAGAGGAGCACACCGCCGCCCTAGCGGCAGAAGTATAGAGCCGCCTTTCCATGCAGAACTGTAATCCGGCTGCCGAGGCCCTGGACACCGTTAAAGGAGTCCGGACTATGCTGCAACAGGACATCTCAGCTTGTCAAGAGCTCGATTGGCAATTCGGCCTCCGTCCTAGCCCCGATCAAGTAGTGGCATTCGTACCACGCATACATAATTACGCACTCGACATTCCATGGGCATCGACGGAGGCACAGACAGTTTGTGATCCATAGTTCGGCTTGACCAATCCCGGACACACGAATACTTCCACTATTTCCTTTTCCTTTTTCAGATATTCCTTTACATAGGCCTTCTTCGACGGCCGGACTACTGGCCCTGTCAAAGGAGGAAATACACCAAGGAAGCAAGGAGCTCTGGCGTACAAGGGAATCGCTAGGTGGTCTCTGCTAACGATTGCTATACCTGTTTTACATACCCGCACGCAGCTCGCTCTCGGTCATGGCATGTTAAATAGCCTTAATTGCTTATCGCATTTCTTGTACAAGTACGCATTGACGTATCAATCACATTACAATGGTAAATAAATGGTAGCATCAGCTTATTACTTGATTTCTTCCTTCCCTTTCTATTTATTACTCATCGAACCCATACACTCTAGCATGTATCACTTCGCCAGGGGCTTCATCATGCCCCGCAGTACGGTAATCAAGTCCGAACACTTTTTATAGTACGGTTCGGCACCCCGAACTTATAGCATTATATGCATCGGCTCCGAATCATGTCTTTGGTCAATAGTTGGTTTGCCCGGCTCCTGTGCTTACTACCTTAGTTACGCTATATCGGCTCGGGTAGTAAAGGGAGAACTACTGCGATTGTTTCCCGGTTCTTCCGGACAAGCACCTCAGTAGAGAAAGCCGAAAACTGACTGTCATGATGCAGCGAGAGCTGGTCAGCTATTCGAGAGGTTTCAAATCCTTAGAGATTTTTTCTGCTTTATGCGAGGAATCGGTTTTTATCCGATCAGGCATGTATAGCACCCTAGCTCAGTCTTCCGAATACCAGGGGCTTCGCCAAGATTCTTATTGTCAAACCCCTATGGTTACGTGAGGGCGATAAAAGCCGTATAGTCTGATTGCCTTGTTCATTGCGCTAAACACCTCCTTTAAGGACCAGAATGCAGAGTAAAGAGTGTTTAGATTTATCCCGGACACCCCCGTAGTATCTACATGGGGGCAGAAGCCGACGACTGGTTAACCCTCAAATTACATAAACGGCCACACAGGAGGTAAAATTTCAAGAGTCACAAGCATTATATTACATAACAACCTTGTTTCATGTTACAAGACAGGATAACATGAATGTTTTCATGGGAATATAACATCCTTCGCACATTGCTCCGCCACAAGGCAGGATCCCTCCAGGACACCATGAAAATATAGCTCGGGTCGGCGGTGCTCCTTGCCCTCAGGCGGACCTTTGGTCATCAGCTTCTTGGCATCCATCTTCACCCAGTGCATCTTGACGCGGGCGAAGGCCATCCGTGTACCTTCAATGTAGATCGACCGCTTTATGACTTCAAGCCACGGGCAGGCACTAACAAGCCGCTTCACAAGTCCGAAGTAGCTGCTGGGCATAGGCTCGGCAGGCCATAGCCGGACTATTAAGTCCTTCATGGCTAGCTCAACCGCATTATGCAGCTCGACCAGCTGTTTCAGCTGGTCGCTGAAGGGCACCGAATGTTCTGATCCGAGGTATTGAGACCAGAACAGTTTCTCCGAAGAACTCCCTTCTTCGGCTCGATAGAACTCGGCAGCATCCGATATGCTGCGTGGCAAATCCGTAAACGCCCTTGGAGAGCTCCAAATTCGGGTAAGTAAAAGGAGTGTTTCCTTCACAGACTTGCTTTGCATAATGAAAGCCTTACCCGCCGCGATCATCTTGGCCGCCTGGATTTCCTGGAGGGTGCTCTGGGCTTCGGCTCGGGCATCTCGGGTGCTCTGGCGGGCCTTCCCAAGTTCGGACGCTTGCGTCTTAGAATCACGCTCCAATGACTCGTACTTCTTGACGGCGTCCTGGAGCTCTTGCTGGACCAGGCCGACCTGGGCCTCGTGCTTCTCGCGTGCGGCGCGCTCCTTGGCCGCTTTGTCCTCGGCCTCGGCTAACGCCTTCTTGAGGGCCGCCACCTCGGTCGTGGCCCCTAACAAAGTTCATGACGCTTTAGTCCGCATGAAACATTCATTCTTCCTATAATATGCGCGCAGGTTACTGCATACCTTGGCTGTCTTCAAGCTGCTTGTTTACGAGGCCGAGCTCTTCGTTGGCCTGTTCCAGGCTCTGCTTCAGGCCGGAGACCTCTGCAGTATGAGTGGCAGCAGCTAGCATCGACGCCTGCTTATTTACATAGACATATTATCTTAGACTCCTGCTAAAATTGTTTTGATCTTCTGTTCGGCTTTTTCTTTCTGAACACCGAATAGAACATCAGGGGCTACTGTCTACACTGTGATATTCTTTCTACGATTATTACCTCAAAGCCTGTTAAAAGGCTAGCGGAGGCCTCGGTCAGTCCGCTTTTGGCGGACTGAACCTTGTCGATCCCCGTACCCATAAGGGCATGGTGTTCATCCATAGTGGAGGCGCCTCGCAGCGCTTCCAGCAGATTATCCGATACCTCTGGTTGGACAGAGGTCACCGGCGGAACAGGCACAGCTCCTCCTTTCGGGGAAGGCCGTTCACTGAACTCCGGAGCCGTGTAGGTCTCTGGAATGGTATCTGACTGAGGGCCGAATGGAACTTGGCCCCCATCACCAGTCCCCATGGGGGCTTTTTCCCCCATGTGTCCGTCGGCCGAGGAGTCATCCTGGGGCGCCACCCTGACGATCTCCGGAACCTCCCCTCAGTCTGGGAAGGTCCTTTGGGACACCACCTCATCACCCTTGGGCGAGACAGAGTGGGCGGGCGGCGGTGACATGCTAGCCATCTCCTTTGAGTCTAGCGAACCCTCTGTTGAGGATCGCGGGACGGACAGCAATGGCACCATTTAAACTTATTAATATTACAAAGCAGAAAGGCCAGGCATCTGATGTGCATAAGATTTGGGGTACTTACGAGGCAGCCCGGGGCTTGGTCTGGGGCATTTGCTCCGGACTGCTATCGACATCCCACGCGGAGTTATCCGGAAGGGAGCCCTTCCTCCTCTTGGGCGCCTTCGCCTCCAGGTTTGTGGCGGCCGAAGAGTCAGTCTTGTCTTCGGACGACATGTCCGAAGCACCCTTTCGGCGAAGGCCACTCCTGGTCGCCTTGAACGTCTTCTTGGCCTTCTTCTCCAGCACATCATAAGGCACCGGAAACAACATCTTCGTCGGGAGTGGGGTCTCTTCATCTTCGGGTAGCAGAGCTGGACAATTAATCCGCCCCGCTATGTCAGTCCAGGCCTAAAAGAAATTGACAGGAAGGCTTAAACCCTTTCCTCAAAATATGGCAGTAAAGGCTATACCTTGAAAACATGAAAGAGCTTACCGAATTAGCCTGACACTTTAAGCTAAGCCCATGATCCTCGGTCGTAGGCGGTGGTGTCTCGCAGGCCTTGAGGAGCACTTTCCAGATGTCTTCATGCGACGTGCCGAAGAACTCTAGCAGTGTCTGGTGCTTGGTCGGATCGAACTCCCACAAATAGCAGGTCCGGCGTTGACACAGAAGGATCCAGAGAATAAGCATAACCTGGATCACGTTGACAAGTTTGACCTTCTTAGTTATCATGTTCTAGACGCACGTCTGGAGCCCAGTCAGCTCGTTCAAAGAACCCCAGGTTAGTCCCCTCTCTTGCCAGGAGGTGAGCCGCATCGGAACTCCGGATCGGAATTCGGGGGCCACCGCCGAGTTGGTATCGCGCGGCTCGGTGATGTAGAACCACCCTGACTGCCACCCCTTCACCGTCTCCACAAAGGAGCCTTCGAGCCAGGTGACATTGGGCATCTTGCCCACCATGGCACCTCCGCACTCTGCTTGTTGACCGCTCACCACCTTCGGCTTCACATTGAAGGTCTTCAGCCACAAGCCGAATTGAGGTGGAATGCGGAGAAAGGCCTCACACACGACTATAAATGCCGAGATGTTGAGGATAAAGTTGGGGGCTAGATCATGGAAGTCTAGCCCGTAGTAAAACATCGGTCCGCGGACAAACGGGTGGAGAGGGAATCCCAGCCCGCGGAAGAAATGTGCAAGGAACACCACCCTCTCATGAGGCTCGGGGGTAGGGATGATCTGCCCTTTGGCCGGGAGTCAGTGAACGATCTCCTTAGCCAGGTATCCGGCCTCTCGGAGTTCCTTGATATCTCTCTTCGTAACGGAGGAGGCCATCCACTTGCCTCCAGCTCCAAATCCGGACATGGTTGGAGCGCTTTCTCGGGCGGGGAAAGCTAGAGCTTGGGTGCTAGAGCTCAAGAATGGATGGGCAGAGGAAGGAGAAGGCGTAGGCGAATGAGGACGAATCCTTATCCCCTTATAAAGGCCGCGAATGTCAAACGCCTCCCCACTCGCCCTAAAACTCGCCTATTCCCAAGGGCTGTGTAAACGGCAGGGTTGGGTTACCCACACCCGTATTGATGAGAATCCTGCAATAAGGGGACACGATCTCTGCTTTGACAAGACGTGCCAATGACAACCGCGTCTCGGAACGTGGAGCGGAAGATGAACAACGGTTCGAAATTACGACCGGACAGATATGACATCATGTTATAAAAAGTGGTCAGTGGATTGGACTTGTCTAATATTATATTCTCTCTGTGGTTATGTGTGATGTGTGCTCCAGTTCCGGATACAATCATCCGTCCGGAGACTATCTTGGGGTTCGGAAAAGGGAACCCACCTTGCAATGCCGAAGACAGATCTGCGTGCTGGACTCCTCGTCATTGAAGCCAGGTTCAGGGGCTACTGAGAGAGTCCTGGACTAAGGGGTCCTTGGGCGTCCGGCCTGTTAGCCATGGGCCGGACTGATGGGCTGTGAAGATACGAAGACCGAAGGCTGCACCCGTGTCCGGATGGGACTCTCCTTGGTGTGGAAGGCAAGCTTGGCGACCGGATATGTAGATTCCTTTCTTTGTAACCGACCTGATGTAGCCCTAGATCCTCCCGGCGTCTATATAAACTGGAGGACTTAGTCCGGAAAGCACAAATACTCATTACCATAGTCATACAGGCTAGACCTCTAGGGTTTAATCCGTTACGATCTAGTGGTAGATCCACTCTTATATTATTCATATTCATCAAGATCAATCAAGCAAGAAGTAGGGTATGACCTCCATAGAGAGGGCCTGAACCTGGGTAAACATCATGTCCCCTGTCTCCTGTTACCATCGACCTTAGACGCACAGTTCCGGACCCCCTACCCAAGATCCGCCGGTTTTAACACCGACAGCCGCGCCGAGAACGGCAAGGTGGTTTGCCCGGCAGCAAGCGCCCTCCCGGCAGGGTGCTAAGGATCCGTCCTCAAAGCACCACGGCATGGGTTTACGCGCCGGCAGCCTTATCTCACCAAGCGTAGGGTGCAAACATACAAAGAAAGATCTAACGGGAAGATAGCATGCGTGATATTGAAGTACTACAGAGTTATATTACATCAAATAATCGATGCGGTTCTAACTTAAGATAAAATTGTCTTGGTCTTGAACTCACAGTGGCGACGAGAAATAGGGTGCCTAGTCCCGGCGCTGGCCCTCCACCCTCTCAACTCCATCGACGCAGTTGATGATGGGCTTGATACGCTCCTTGAGCACCGCGAGGTCCGCCTCCTCCGGCAAGCTTTCCAACGCGTTGGCAAAGTTGATGGTGGGGTTCCAGAACGCTACCTTGGTGAGCACCTTGGTCAGGGCGCCCCAGCAGAGCCTCCGGGACTCATTGGCCAGATAAGTTACTCGGTTGGATCGGAGCTACTCCAGGGCTCCAAGAACACCCTCGAAGAACAGGGTCAGTTTGGCGTTGGGACTCACGTTCGGCTCCGGGGAGTACCTCACATTTGGCATCCCAATGGCAGCCAGCTTCGTGGTGGTCCTGCCCGCGACGTCGGCGAGGCGGCTGACCCAACGATTTATTCCCTCCGTGTACTCCTTGTGTTCGGCGCAACTGGCGAGGGGAATTAGTGCAGTAAAAACTCCGCCGCGCACGTGCCCAAGCACCATTCTGGGCCTGGCCCAATAATGCCCCACGCTTATATGTGGCCCAGGCCCGGGGGCTCCTATGGGCGTACAAAAGTAGGGGTCCCTTTTTGTACCCCTTAACTTGTGCGCGGGCAGTCGCAGCCCCACGCCTGTGGCCACGCTTGGCGGGGCAGAAGAAGCAAAGATTACCAGAGCTGTGCTGAAGACCAGAAGCATGCACTACAAAAAAAAGACACATCCGTGACATTTTGGGCCGAACGAAATTTTTTCTGTCATACTTATGACACTTCTATGACGATAATTGTGACAAAACCCGGTATCATCATAGATGAGGTGGGCTCCTACTTCTATGACAAAAAATGAAGACAGAAAATGGGCTTTTCGTCCTGGGCGGGCCGGAGACGCAGCTGCATGACATTCTTTAGGCCGTCCATGACAGAAAAACCCGTGGTAGAAGCGAGGGCGAGGAAAATATCAGGGTGTTCCCGGTTACGGTGGGTGGTCGGGGCCGAGCGATGCGCGTTTCTCTCATACACGCACACGCGTGGGTGCAAGGCGTTGGGCTCTAACTGAATCCGAGCGAGGCGTTGGGCTCTAACTGAACCCGAGCGATTGCACTGCAGGCTACGCGTTACTGAACCCGAGCGATCGATCGATGGCTGTTAACTGAACCCGATCAAGTGATTCCTTCGCTACTGCTGCTAACTCAAGCCGATCGATGCTGCCTTTGAATGAACAGTGAGCATTGCTGGGGGGTTTGGATGAACAGTTTCCGGTGGGGGTGGATGAACAGGACCCCGTGGTGTTGCCTCTGGATGAACAGTGAGCGTTGCTGGGGGGGTTGGATGCACTGTTCCCGGTGGGGGTGGATGAACAGGACCCTGTGGTGTTGCCTCTGGATGAACAGGACCCCGATCGATCGAGCCGATTGGGGCTGGATGAACAGGCCCCCGTGGAGGGCTGGATGAACAGGACCACCCCGTGGAGGGCTGGATGAACAGTAGACGGTGGAGGGCTGGATGAACAGTAGCCCATGGAGGGGTGGTTGAACAGGAGCCCGTGGAGAGGGCTAGTTGAACCGTAGCCGGAGGAGTAACGCGCGTTGGAGGCTGGATGAACAGGAGCCCGTGGATGAACAGTCGCAGGTGGAGGCTGGAGGAGGTCGACGGTGGATGAACAGTAGCCCGTGGAGGCTGGAGGGGGTCGATGGTGGAGATGAACAGTATCCCGTGGAGTCCCGTTTTGCGGTACGACACACCCCTCCCGATGAACAGGACCCCCGTTTCGACCGTAGCGCTCCAACACAAGTCTGTTTCCTCCGTTTTGCGGTACGCCACACCCCTCCAAATCAACAGGACCCCCGTTTCGACCGTAGGAGGTCCGTTTCCTCCATTTTGCGGTACGCCAGACCCCTCCCGATGAACAGGATCCCGTTTCGAACATGGCCGGTCGAACACAAGGCCGTTTCCTCCGTTCTGCGGTACGCCAGGCCTCGTTTCCATCGGCTGTTCCGTCCAAGCCCTCCCGATGAACACGATAACGCATTCCGTTCCGACCCAGCCGGTTGGCTCCCCATGAACATGACGACGACGCTGTTTCTCCGTTCTGACCCAACCATGTACACAAGCCCTGGCCGTACGTACGCGCGAGTAGGCGTTCAAGACCCCGCCCGTATGTACGTACGTGGTTGTATTTACTTTCTTGCACCCTGGCTGCTATACGTATGTGTACATGCTACGTGCGCGCCTCTTACTACGACACGTGCGTGCCTCTACATCGACCAATATGTACGTACATGTTCGCGACCAGAATGACAACGCTACGTACGCTTCGACCAGGTGGGTCCCGACTGTCAGGCACTTCCTTGCATGCAAAGATGTAGCTGGTGGGTCCCAACAGTCAGGGGGAAACGTTTTTTCCATGAAATATGGTGGCCCGTGCGGTGGGTGCCTGCTGTCAGGTGGAGGAATAATTATTTTGCGCACAATAAGGAGGCACTTCCTTGCGGCCGCCGTGGACCCAGCTGTCAGCCTCTCCACGTACAGTACTCTTCCGATGGAAGTCGTTCCTTGACCACGTTGACCACGCCGCACCGATAGCACCAGGGCGGTGGACGACGGCGAGGCCTAGGAAGAAGACGACGTGGAGCCGGGGAAGACGCGGCAGCGGAAGCCCGCGCAGAGAGGAGTACGAGGGTTCACTGGTTCGGCTGCGGTGTGAGGCTCCCGTCGCCGCAGAATAACAGGGGGTGTGGGTGAGTAGAGGGATGGCCTGGCCAGCAGTGGGAGTAGTAGGGGGCGGTGAGGCCTCCGCGGCATCACAGCCGGCCACGGGAGGCAGGAGCACGCGGCACGACCAGCGCTGGTTTGGGCGGCTGGAGCAAGAAGACTAGAGGGTGAAGAAGCACTACGGCCGTTGGATGGACATCGTACGGTCATTGGAGCTAGAATCATTCATATTGACTAAGTTGACAAAGCCCTCCATCCCCGTCAACTTAGTAGGCCCACAAGTCAGCCTCCCACCAAGGCACTTCCGGTGGGTCCGAGCTGACAGCGGGGGGGATGTTTTTTCGCGAAATACGGTGACCCGTCCGGTGAGTCCCAACAGTCAGGGGGAAACATTTTTTCGCAAAACGGTGGCCCGTCCGGTGGGTCCCTGCAGTAAGGTGGAGGAATCATTATTTTCCGCGTAATAAGGAGGCACTACCTTGCTGCGGCTGTGGACCCAGCTGTCAGCCTCTCCACGTACAGTACACTTCCGATGGAATTCGTTCCTTGACCACGTTGACCATGCCGCGTTCTGTTGCATGCATGCGTCCATGGGCGTGGTGCGTCCCCACTGTCAGTCTCTCACATACAGTCATCTTCCGATGACTCTCGGTTGTTGACTACGTTGACCAGACCATGCCGAGCGCACCAAAGGCCGGTGGACGACGGTGAGGCCCCAGACAGGAAGGACCCGGAGATGGGGAAGATGGGGCAGTGCAGTCGCAGATGGAGAGGAGTGGGAAACTTGACTGGTTCGGGTGCGCGGCAGCATAGCCGCGGTGCCGCCCACGGGAGACAGGAGCAAGACCAGAGGTTGAAGAAGGAGCACAGCTGTTGGATTAACATCCAACGGTCCAGCTGCTAGAATCATTTGTTGATTAAGTTGACAAAGGCCTGCGTACACGTCCGCTTAGTAGGCCCACAAGTCAGCCACCAAATCTGACGGGTCCCAGCTGTCAACGGGAGGAATAATTTTTTCACATAACAAGGAGGCACTTCCTTCCGTGCGAAGATACAGCCGGCGGGTCCCAGCTGTCAGGTGGAGGAAACATTTTTTCAGCTTAATAAGGAGGAACTTTCCTTGCGTGTGACCATGGACCTCGTGGGTCCCAGCCGTCAGGCTCTCCACGTACAGTCCTCTTCCGATGACTCTCGTTTGTTGACCATGCCGCACCGAGCGTAGCGAGGCGGTGGACGACGGCGAGGCCCCGGACGGGAACGACTCGGAGATGGGAAGACGCGGCAGTCGAGTTACAGATTGAGTGGAGGAGAAGGGTTATAACTGGTTCTGGTGCGGCGTGGGGCTGCAGTCGGTGGAGAATAACAGGCGGTGTGGAGGGGTGGAGGGATAGCCTGGCCGGCGGTGGGGTAGCGCTTCGCAGTGATGCGTGCTAAGCAGAGCCGCTAGCCGCCGGAGGCCGGACCAGGCGGTCCCGGCGACGTTGGAGGAAGAAGACGAGAGATTGAAGGTGCATGCCGACCAAGTTGACAATGCCCTACGTAGGCTTCGACCTATTGGCCCACATGTCAGCCTGCAAAAATGTGGCATATATTTAACCCATGTTTTCTAGAATGTACAGTCCATTTGCTGGGCTGGGTGAATAAATAATTTTGCCTCAATGCGACCCATTTATATTATCTAAGAAATCCCAGCCCATTTGCACTTCCTTCAAATACACGAATTAGCTGGGCTCGTTATATATATAATGTTATGTTAGAAGGAGCAATTAATATCAAAAATAAACCGGAGAGGCACATTTTTTATATACATAATTAACAAATTAGCGAGTTATTGCTCAAAATAAAAATGAGCGCATTATTATTACATTGGTCCTTCAAATCTTCGCAAGCTTTTGTACGCAATCACCAGGATTTTCCTTGCCTGTGAGTAAAAAACATCCAGGATTTTCCTTGCCAACTTCTGTTAAACATTTACTTTTATAAGTTAATAACATGTGGGATGTTTTTACAATGTATATATAAGTCTCTTTAAAATATATGATAATAGTAATAATATAAATATATATAATGTGGTTAAAAAATACATTGGGCTGCCGATCTTTAAGAAAAAGCCCATAGGCCGGTATGGTCCACAAAAAATAAGTTGAAACCACTGTCACCATATGTCGTGGGCTGCGCATGTTAAATACAAAACCTAGGCCTAGCTGATACTTGTTCGCACTCTGGAAAAAATGATACCAGATCCCCGAGCAGACTGGATTATAGAGGGGGCCGGCGGCACGACTGAAGAAGCACATCAGGAGTGATTTTTTTCTTCAGTGGATGGCTCTCGATGGCGTTTTTTTACTTGCCTCTGCACCATACAACTTGTATTTTTAGCCTCCCAGTCCGTGGTGGACCAGCAACCCATTTGCTGGGCGGGCCAACCTAGAGAAACCAGCACTCAATTTTTCATCAAGCCCCAAAAACAACGCAATACTATGTTTGTTTTGAGGCCTAAAACATTACGGCAGGGGTTGAGCGGGGGAGGGGGCAAGACAGAGCAAAAAGATTAAAAAGAGCTGATGCGTCGTTGCTACCCTAACAAAGCAGGTGCAATTCTTCTCGGGAAGAAGGTGTGCCGTTGACACCCACACGTCACATACCCCACAGTAGGCATACTAACAAGTTCACAGACAAGCACAACAGAAAAGGTAAACATTCGTATCAAACTCAGGTTCATAGGACACGTTCATGTTCATAGCCAACATTCACTATCAACAACTCAAAAGATTCATATATACACAAGTTCAGCATGTCTATGGATCCAAATGATTGATAGATCACACAACAATATTCATAGATAATTCACAAAAAGATTCAGATATACACATGTTCAGTATGTTTATGCATCCAAATGATTGAGATCACAGCCGATATGATCCATGGATGAACTTTAATTACCTAGGTACTTCTTGCTAAAATTAATGCTTGTACGAGTAAACTTTTGAGTACATAAGAGGCAACACAGACAATCTGAACTTTGCTTGTAGGTTTATCCTCAAATAGTGGCCTCGTGCCGAGGGAGGTTTGAGCAGCTTGGCCACTACTTTCATCCAACTAGTTATCTGGCTCATCTTGGTCATGTAGCTCGCCAAAATTCTACATTGCAGACTAGTAAATAGTGTTCAATCGGAGGTACTTCTTTCTAAAATTAATGCTTGTACGAGTAAACTTTCGAGTACATAAGAGGCAGCATAGACAATCTGAACTTTGCTTGTAGGTTTATCCTCAAATAGTGGCCCTGTGCCGAGGGAGGTTTGAGCAACTTGGCCACTACTTTCATCCAACTAGTTTACTGGCTCATCATGGTCCTGTAGCTCGCCAAGATTCTACATTGCAGACGAGAAAGGAGGCGGTTGAGAAAATGAACCACCCAAATTTTTTGTGCAGTTCAAGTGAAATGGAGCATCCCTAGCGTGCAGACTGATTAAGTGCCAGATGAATATACGCGTCAACCAACTTGTCTGGAATCTTTAGACTCCATGCCATACAGTTCGCTACCATATCTGCCGATAACCAAAAGGCACAAGTTGGGACCAAAGACTGGACTGTGTTTTTCTGGGCTATGCGCCAAGCACTATTTTTAGCGTTCACTCTCCTAATACTTGGAGTTTGACAACTGGTTGACGTTGGTTGATACTCGAATGAATATAGGAACTTCTTGTCAACATTGATGCTTGTCTGAGTGAACTTTGTAGTACATAGCAGCAGCAGAAGTATCTGACCATCTGATCTTTTTGCGCAGTTCTACTGAAATCACCCAATGCAATGATTTGCCTGCGAGTTCAGGCTCCAAGTTACTCCTTTATAAAATCGGCAAACAGTAGCACAATACCAAATTACCAATACATGACAAGCACAATAATCAGGATAAAGACCAGTACCAACCTGTGTGAGGTAGCATATCAATTACTTTTTCCTTTGACTAGAAGCCGAGATAAGCGAAGTGACTAAAAGCAAAGGAAGAAAGCAAGCCCAGATTAGCGACTGACAGGAAAGGACAGAAGCTGTCGAGGCAATGAAGCCCCCAAAGTTTTTGTGCAGTTCCACCAAAATCGAGCATCCCATTTGGCACATATATTGAGAGCGTGAGATTACTGTAATAGTGGGACTAGTTGATGAAACATACACTAACAAATAGAAGCACCCTCATTATCTTAATGGGTAAAGTTAGCAACATAGTACTCTTGCTTAAAGAGAGGTATTAGTTTATTTAATCAGTGGCAATTAGCTCAACACTCAAAGCATTGCCATGTATCATAGGTTGCAAAACTTTAACGTGCAAAGATAAAGGAGTTTCTCATGACAGTAGCACGATACAAATAGAGATGACAACAAACTAATATAGATGAAGGCCTTAGGCCTGTACCAACCTAAGGAAAAAAGCTTATTCATGTAGTCCCATAAGAGATGATAAAGCACTCACTGGAATCACTCAATAGTATATATTTTTGTGCACTTCAAATGTATGGTTGAAATCACTCTTGTTTACCTGTGCTGAGATTATATCTAAAGATTATCAAGAACTTCCAGCAGAATTAAAGCACAGGCTGGGATACAGTTCATTGTATTGTCTTGCGTAGTTGCACTAAAATGTATGATTGGCACAACATGATCCCTGTTTGCACAAGTAGGAACAAGGTGAAACCTTCATTAGCTTAGTGAGAAAGGATAGAAAGACATTAGCATATTACTCTAGTAGTAGCTTCAAATTCATGATGGACAATACGCAAAACATTGCCTCATTGAACCAATGGCAATAAATTGACATGCAAAACAATAGCACTATTATGTCATGACACTAATAATATTCCCTCCCTGCTCCACCACATGATTCACCTCCATAGACAAACATACACACATACATGATTCAGCATAGGGTGCTACTAAAGATTTGTTTAACTCCGACATGAAAATTAGGCATCAATAAATTAGTGGTACTTAAGTAATCCTAATTAATTAAGTGAGACATCAGAAGTGGAAGGGCTCCCTGGAGGATCGTCTCACATGTAAGGTAGTCGTTGCCAGAGCCCTTGAATGGCCTCGACTGAGGCCTCTGGCTTCAGCAAGATCGCCTTGGCACTGTTTATTCTTCTTCTTCTTCCTCTTCATGCTCTGTTTCTCATTCTCCTCACCAGGTGGTGAAACCAAGTACATGATTGGCCTTCTATTTCAGAATTGGTTTTGTTAGTGAGGGAGTACAAGTGTACTGGTAAAAATAGCATTATTTTCTCATGGCAGTCGCAAACTAGAGATGAACACATGCATTAAATATCATTCTTACCTGAAGGAAGGTTATGGTGCCAATATGGATGATGAGGATTGGAACACAGATCTCCCTTTGTGCAGTTCCACCAAAATGAACCAACTGTTCTGTTCTGACATTCCAGTTAAACATCACAAAAGTCACTTCTTTTAAGAAGAGTTTTGTGCAGTGCACCAAAAGGTCACAACAGCAACTAGGTGAAATGGATATCCTTGTTTACACAAAAAGCTACAGAGGAAACAGTCAGAGTCTCAAACAATTACAGGCAAAAACATTTGGCTAAACTTGTCATGGCTTATAACAGTGGCATGGCTTCATTTTTACCAGGGGCATTAGATTAAGAACAACTAAATATTTGGTATAAGGGCATGGGACAGTGGGTGCACCAGCAGTCCAGCACCATGTACCTAAACAGGGGCATAAAGTGGTGATTCATTGTTTGTTGCCCCGAGAAACAAACATCCAAGAAACATATCTGGGTTGGTCCCATTTTTGTTCACTCTAGCCACCTACTCCTATGTGTGGGTAGCAAATCTAGTCCTGGTCATACCACTGTGTTCAGCGTTACCCCTATATTTCCCTTTTCGACCAAGAGACCGGTTGGACGACCAGTTTGTACTACTTTCACCCCCTTTCCTTCCTGTTTGTACCAAGTCTGATGTACTACATACTAAATTCCCCCACCCCCACTTTATTTCTTGTTTGAACCAAGTACAAGATTCGACTCCATGAAGTAGCTTTACCTCTAACAATAGAAGAAAAAAATAGGTGACGTTGGACCATCCGATCGAGAGGGGCTGAGAGGTAGAAAATGATGCACATGCAGCGACGTAGCGAGCAGGGGAAGTAGAGCTAAGGCGGTTTCGAAGGAAGATATACCTGAAGGTCGTCAGGATGTGGATAGGTGGGCGGCGGGAGGCCGGATCCGCCCACACTAGGGCAATGACGAAGGGATCGGAGGACCTCCCGCGCCGGCGCTCGACAAGAGATAATGGTGCGGCCGGCAGTGGGTCTCCTCCCTCGCTGTCGACGACGGCCTAAACGCTGCCCCTCCTCCCCTTCACCGGCGGAGGGGGATACGTCCGGATCTATAACCAGCGGTGAGGATAGAAAGACAGTGTTTTTTGAAGGGAGAAAGACAATGTTACCACCCCTATCTTGTTTACATCTGGAGAGGATGAGAGTGTGTGAATAGAGCAACCCTAGCAAGCAAGCGCGGAGGCTCCGTCCTATATATACGTAGTGGGGTTGTTTTCCTTTTTCACTCCATCAAAAAAATCGTTTAAAATTGTGTACTACGTGCCAGGACGCCGTTTTTTAGTGGTTGATTGTTTTTTGAGATAGCTACCCGCTTGTTCCAAGTGGTGTTACGGTGTGCTAGGTCGCACTTTGTATCGTTCAAGTCTGGTACAAGTCCCTCCATTAAATGAACAACCACCCCCTCGTAAAAATTGTGAACAAGCCCACGGCTAAAATTATCGGAAACGTGGGTTGCCCCAACATGCATTATTATTTATATTTTCTACTCCCCCCGTTCCTAAATATAAGTCTTTTTTATTAGCCACACCTAAGACAAGAATTTTTTTATTAGCAGTGAACCCCACATGTCATAGACACAAAAAGTGTGGCAAGATTCCCTTAGGCAAGCCAAAGTGTGTCTAACAATTTGAGCAACTCAAGTTAGGCAAGTGTGGGAAAATTAATGTGGCAACATAAGACAATGTCACGACCAGTTTTCGGGATATTAATTTCCCAGAAAATGGCCTTTGTGCTCACCAGCCCCAGGATTACTGTTAGCTGATGAGGCACCAACTCGATACAGAAATTCCAAGCAAGGTACAAAATATGTAGTACAAGACCATTGTGGCCTATGAGTACAACAAATGGTTTCTAGTGGTTGATGGCGGAAGCGGTTTGTGGTTCATCTGCGTCTATGGGACTCCATTTCCCACACGAATAGCTGACCAGGATAACTCCTATCTTCGCGAGGCTGCTATCATCATTGCGTAGGTTCCGGGGCTGTCATCGCAACGCTCCTCTCCATGCGAGAAATCTGGCCAAGACAATAGCCAGGGACAAGCCAGTGAGTACTTTTGAATGTACTCGCAAACATTATGAACACGGGTATAATATAACAAAGGATAATTATGCTCCGAAATATTCTATGATCATAACGTCAGTCACGAAATAAACAAAATCCATGATGCACGCATGCAGGTCGTTCATATAAAATACGAATATGCAATACGGGAGTAGGAAATAGAATGCACCGATCGAGTGTCTGAAGTGACGCCTCGAAAGGACAATAAGATAAATCATGCCTCAGTCGGGCGTCTCAGCGACACCACATAAAGGGCTTATAAATAGAAGAAATAACAAGCATGCCACAGTCGGGTGTCTGTGCGACACCACATAAAGGGCTTATAAATAACAGGAATAACAAGCATGCCATAGTCGGGCGTCTATGCGACACCACATAAAGGTCTTATAAATAACAGGAATAACAAGCATGCCACAGTCGGGCGTATATGCGACACCACATAAAGGGCTTATAAATAATAGGAATAACAAGCATGCCACAGTCGGGCGTCTATGCGACACCACATAAAGGGCTTATAAATAATAATCGCAGTGATACTCAATAATTCAAATAATGCAAATGGTTAGTCCACAATAATAATAATCCTAATCCTCATATGTCACAGGTCATAATCAATGTTCTAGTCTAACAGTTTTTCCTCCGAAGACCGACACTTGACCCATCTCAGACAGTAGTCCTTACCCAGGGACACAGCTATACGAATAGGTTTAGCCTCTGCAGAGGGTGTACTCTTTACCCACGAGTAACGGATTTATTTAGTCCCTCGGGACTAATTCCGCCTACGGTCTTTTAATTGAAAACACACCTGACCGCACACACCAGCCTAACTTACCGGTGTCTGGAATCACCCACGACACCTGTCAGGAAAAACTCTAAGTGGGGAGGCTACAACCTCGATTAGCATGGGATCACGCGCGCAAACTAGGGAAGCCACTCCCTCGGCTACAACCGGAAACACCCATGCCCCCGGACCAGGTGGCATGCCTACCGGAGGCCTCCGGTATCTTCCACCATGGCCTCTCTGTACGGTGTGTGCTTGAAGGGGTTGACAACTTACTGAACCGTACCCTACCGGCGGCAGGGACAAGTGGTAGTACGAAACAAGAATGGGGGTTACTGGAACAAGACTCGATCTACGGCCGACTTAGGAGGTCCAAGTATTCACTGTATGATTTGCATAACAATTATATTTCCATTAACAGACAGAATCACCGCTCATCATACCTCAACATGCCATACCGGACATACTCGTCTCGACGAGGAACTAGGGACAAGCTCGTGTCTACCCAAGACAGCGACTTTTCCCGGCTTCCTTCCGGTATGCATGAAAAGCTTACGAGGATGATTACGATCACCAGTATATCCATTTCTAACAGCAACGAATCTCATTATGCACTCACGCGTATGATCGTATTGTCACATAAAATAACGAATGCTCCATGTCAAAGCGGTGTTGTAACCGTATCAAACAACACCCAAAAATATCATGCCAGGTGTGACACCCCAAAATTTTGGCCTTGTTTTATTTATTAAAATGTTGACAAGAAATAAAACTTTTCCATTATTGTCAAGTTTTACCTTTTGTGACCTTGGATTTTTACCTCAAGTAGGAAAAACCTTCGAAGGTATTGTTGGATTTGTTTACTCTCTTTTATTAAACAATTCCTCATCAGTGGATCCAAATTTGCAAGGCTTATTTTACTCAAAGCTTTATTCCTTTAAAATGATTTCTTTTGCATTTGGAGCCTGCTTTGCACTGCAACCATTTGATAAATGCTTTCAAAAGTTCCACCAAAATTTGGAGATGTCATGTGATGTTTCCACATCACTTTCATGCATAGAATACCTCTTGGCCATTGGAGATTTTGAGCTCTACACCAACTTTTCCATACTGGTCCAGTAGGCACTTTTGCACTGCAACCCATTTAAATATTCTTCTGAAAATTCTTCCAAGTGTTTGGAGATGTCAGTGGATGCATACCATTCATCTTCAAGCAAAAACCCAGTGATGTCCCTTGGAAAATTTGAGTGGATCAGCCTCTTTTGCATTCTGGTCCAATTTGGTGATTTGTACTGCAACCATGTTTTTCTTTGCCCTAATAACCCTGAGCTTTCTCCTACTTGTAGCCCTCCCTACCAAACTCTTAAGTCCAGGAGATTGGGCTCATTGGAGGTTTTGAAGTGCATGTTCTAAACCCTTTTTCTTTTTGTCCAAAACTGGTGTTTTGCAAAACTTGCACTATCAACTTTCTGTCTTTGCCAAACTAATGGTACCACCATCTCCAGCATCTAAAGAGACACTGATCTGGAGATTTTGGCAACTCGAAGAGTTATCTAAGTGCACTTGGCTTTCTGTCGAACACCTGGTGTGCACAGCCACTTTTGGCAAGCTCTCTGGTTGGCATTGTGGACTTGGACTCCTGACCTATCCACCTTGTCCACTAAGTGTCTTGCTTCCCCTACCGTCATCCTGTGCAATGCCAGCTCCACCCTAGAGCTCTAGAGCGCGCTGGCATTTCGTCGAGCAGGTGCCGTGCGTGCTCTGGGCGCGCCCAGAGCGCACGTTTTGCACGCGCGCGCACTACACCAACACGCCGCACTGCCGCGCTCGACGCGACCCGACCCTGGCCCCCTCTGCATCGCTGAGCCGCGCACTAGCCGCCCCCCTGCTCCACGATCCCTCTGGCGTCCTGCTGCACCGCTGGCCGCGCCCTTGGCGGCACGCCGGCGTCGGCAGCGGATTCCGCCGCGGACGGCGCCGCCCAAGCCACCAGCGCACGACAGCTGCCTCAGAGCACAGGCCGTGCTTATCCTCCCACTCGTCGGAACGCGTTCGTCGCCGCCAAGATGCCCTGCAACTACAGCAACGGCTGTCGCCGGTGATCCTATCTTCTACCGCCACGGTCCAGCCTCGCCATGCTATATAAAGGGTCCCCGAGCCCCTCCAAGCACTCACGCGACCTCAGAACCACCCCGTAGAGCTCCCCTAGCAGTAGATTGACCGGAGAGGACCGCCCTCCCCAACTCCGGCCAGCTCGGCCACCGCTAAGCCCCGGCGCGATTCGTCGCAACCGGCCACCCATTCGCCAATCCAGCGCCACCAAGATCCTCCCCGTAGCCTTGCGGAGCTGCCCAGCTGCCCAAGCTCGATCGGAGACCACCAGAGCACGAAAGTCACTTCACCACCGTAGCTTTCCTCCGCCGCGGAGCTCGCCGCCGGCGATTCCTTCCACCTCCGCCGACCCAACGACCACCCAGAGGACCGGCTCGGTCTTGCCGTTCCATCCCCGCCCTTGGTTGCCCTCGAGGAGCCGCCGTTCGTCGCCGGCGATCGCCGGAGCCTCGCCACCGTTCGGGCACAGAGAAAGGAGGGAGAGGGAGACCAGTCAAACCTGACTAGTGGGCCCTCTGGACCCACTGTTAGTGACCCGCACGTCCGCCCTCTCTCTGGTTAAGTGAAGGCGCAAAACCCCGAATGCGTTTTCCCTGCTGCGTAAGCGTATTTCCCTCGAAGCGTTTTCCTTTTTCTTGTTTTATTTTAAAAACAGAGTTGGCCAAACTTTGACTGGCTATAACTTTTAAAATAAAACTCCAAATGAGTTGATTCTTTTTCCTACCTCTCTCAAATTTCATCTAGTTTATTTTAAGATTTATTTCAAAAATATTTGAGACAAGTTTTGGTACTGTGTTTGAAATATTTGTATTTGTGTATTTTGCAAAATAGGATTTTTGAAGGGAAAGGAAAGCTTCCAATAAGTGCATCCATTGCATACTTTTGAAGGCAAGCATTTCTGAACTCTGGCATAATATTCTGTTGTGGTGTTTGGATGTGATCACAACACCTTTTGACTTGGAGTGTGTGATAGTTTATGTACCGATATAGTCTCGTGCATAAGTGCACTTTGGAGTTGTTTTGTGGTCAGCAGGTGGATACACTAGTGATTTGGGTCATCCTCGTGAGTTTCTCTTGCACACCGGTAGGAAGCCGGGAGAGTCGTGGTCTTGGGTAGACATGAGCTCGTCCCTAATCCCTCGTCGAGATGAGTATGCCCGGCGTAGCTTGGTGAGGCTCGAGGAGTGATGATTTATTTCACTAGTGGTGATATGTTTGGTGGGTGCCTGGACCACCTGAGTCGGTTGTAGACCAAGTCTTGATCAATAGCTTCCTTCTTTGTCGGTACCACCACTTGTCCCTGCAAGGACAGGGTATGGTTCAGTAGGTTGTCAACCCCTGTCCAAAGCACACACCGTACAGAGAGGCCGTGATGAAGGTCCCGTGGCCACGGATTAAAGCCTGTCATTCGGTCCGGGGGCATGGGTGTTTCGGTTGTAGCCGAAGGGGATAGCTTCCCCCAGTTTGCGCGCGATATAAATTTTGTGATCCCATGCTACGTCGAGGTTATAGCCTCCCCACTTAGAGTTTTTCTTGGCAGGTGTCGTGGGTGATTCCAGGCACTGGTGAGTTAAGCTGGTGTGTGCAGGTCGGGCGTGTTTTCAATCAAAAGACCGTAGACGGAATTAGTCCAGAGGGACTAAGTAAACCCGTTACTCGTGGAAAATGGTACTCCCTCTGCAGAGGATACATCCTGTCAGATAGTCATTTTCTTGAGTAGAAACCACAGTCTGAGTTGAGTCTTGTAACAGTGTTCGGATGGAGAACGATTCATCTAGAACTCTGTAACGGTATTCGGATGGAGATACGGCCTGACTAGATTATCGGTTTTTTGGATGGAGAAACGACTGTACTAAATTTTGTTTATGACTATGACACGTATGGATTGTGATCTTTATTATATTTTGGACTAACCATTTATATTATGTATATTATTGAGTATCCCTGGGATGGTCCTACCTCCTGGATATTCACTGTAATTATTTTTCTTATAAGCCCTTTATGCGGTGTCGCTCAGACGCCCGACTGGGGCATGCGTGTTATTCATTTATCTTTTATAAGCCCTTTATGTGGTGTCGCTCAGACGCCCGACTGCGGCATTATTTTTATTTCTGCATTTTCCGCTTGAGGAGTCATTCAGACACTCGTTTGGCACCAGTATTATTATTTCTGCATTTTCAGCTTGAGGAGTCATTCAGACACTCGCTTGGCACCCAGTATTTTATTTTGGTATATTTTAACCATATGTGTGCATCATGACCTTTCATATATTTCGTGGCAGATGTGTGTTTTATCTAGTTTAACTCGGAGCATGTTTGATATATTATACCCGTGTTCCTAATGTCTGCGAGTACATTCAAACGTACTCACTGGCTTGTCCCTGGCTATTGTCTTGGCCAGATTTCTCGCTCGGAGACGAGCATCGCGGTGACAACCTCGGAACCTACGCGTCGACGATTGCAGCCTCGCGAAGATAGGAATTATCCTGGTCAGCTGTTCTTGTTGGGAAATGGAGTCCCATAGACGCAGATGTACCCAATCGCTTCCGCCCTCAACCACTAGCAAACCAAATGTTGTACTCCTAGGCCTGAATGGTCTTGTACTACATATTTTTGTACATGCTTGGAATTCTTGTATCAAGTTGGTACCTCATCAGCTAACAGTAATCCTGGGGCTGGTGAGCACACAGGCCGTTTTTCTGGGAATTTATATCCCAAAATCCGGTCGTGACAGACTTGGTATCAGAGCCAGGCTGACCATTGGCTAATCCTATCTTAGCCAGGTCAATAGACTTTGGTTAACCAAACCATCAGACCTTGGCCTAACCCTCAGTCAAGCTTCCCGCGTAAGGTAGCCCCACAGTGACCCGACGCCCTTTTTCGGCGGACGGTGCCCAACCTATCAGCCTAGCCCGTCGCTCGCGCGCCAGTGACCGACCCCAACCCGTCTCTATCGCCAGCGTGCGGAGGAAGACTCCGTCCCCTTTTCCTATAAAAAGGGCACGCTAGCCTCGGCACAGCACAACCTCTTTCCCCCAAACCCAGCCACGATGCCTGGCCCCATTGTTCACAACGAGACCACAGCAACCAACCTTGGAGGTTTTGTGACCGTGCTCACAAACCTCACCCGCCGTGCCTACGCGTTAGAAGAGCCTCCTGAGTATGTTGTGTACCAGGGACCCATGTACGGTGAAAGCCGTAAGTATTGGGCCACTGTGCACATCTACGGTAGGGGTCTGTCGCCAGAACGCCCCTACAGGTTCACTGGAAGGACAACTTCCTTTGAGCCACAAGCCATCCAACTAGCAGCCCGCGAAGCTATAGTACAACTCCGGCACCTGTCGCCCAGAGTTAACTGTCGCTCGTTTCACTACTACCCCAGTCGTGACGGGTATGGTAGGCCGCCCCAAGTTGCCAAAGGAGACCACGAGACGGATCCTGCGCTGTTGCATCTGGTGCGCTATGTAAGCGCACTAGAGCAACTGTTCGATCAGGTCACCCTCGATCTGATCGCAGCTCGTGGAGAGCTGGTTCGTCGAGCCCGGGCGAGAAGGGAAGCGGAGCCCGACACCGACAACCCAGTCGTGCTGTTCGGACACCCGATCGATCCCTTGAGGCCTGCGCCAGCCATCAACCAGAGCACTTTGGTGACCCCAGAAGCGCTTCGTCGCCTTTTGGGAACCCATTCCAACGGGATTTGGGCCAACAACCCCCGGGATGGTCATCACCATCTCCCCGACCCTGCAGCACCTCAGCCTCAACCAGCAAATCCTGACGGTGAGAGCCGTGGAGAAGCATCGGCGTCCGCAAGGCCAGCCCACTTAGACATTAACGAAGTAGACTAAGTCGCTCAAAGTTGTATCGAGCCTTAGTTTTCTACGCTTTGTAATGTGTGGCCTTGTATCGCTGTTGTTGCATGCTGTCTGTTTGAGCGCCCTTGTTTTTGGAGTAGTAGCTATGCACGTGTACGTTGGCGTACAATTGCTTTATTTTTTTATTTTTTTCAGATGCAGCTACCTAGACCAATCCCGTCAATGCCCACAGTAATGCGTCACCTTTATGTGATATGTATATCTGTGCCTTTGACCCGAGTGCAGGATCGTCAGCCAGTTACCTTTCACCCCGGTAGATATCCCAGCCCCGGTGCTATTTAAAGGCCACTTCGTGACCTTGCCGAGCACCCCTCACCTTTGTGCGCAGCACCCACAGCCGCCCCTTGCCATGTCGACCCCCAGCATTTATCTGAGAACCCCAGACGCAACCCCGGGTAGCTTTGTCAAATTATCGTGGGACTTTACCTGCAGTACTATGAGCGCCACCCGTCCACCCCAGTACGAGTTGCTCAAATCGAGGATCACTCCTTCCACCTCGAAATATTGGGCAGTGGTGCACATCCCTCCCGCCTACCCAAACCAAGACCCAACGGAAGTCTCCTTCGTGGGGAAATCCATGCCGACTCCGCAGATGGCCATAGAAGCTGCTTCGTACGAGGCGCTCACCCGCCTTCGATTCGCAGTGCCCTATGCCAGTGAGCGAGGGTACTATTATTTTCCGAGCCGTGCAGCACCCGAAGAAGTTGCATCTTTTCCCGGTGGGCGCATCGAGAGGGATCCAGTACTGGCCAACCTTGCCCAGTACGTCATTGCCCAGTAGCGTTTAACTCAGCGAGTAATGGGTTATCTCCAGAGCCTCGCTGATTTAAATCCTCGGATCGCTATTGGCGGACCACTGAGGCCTGACCAAGAAGGGCGCATTCATCGACTGGTTAACCCGCTTCCCCCGATAGAAGAGGAGTGTGCCCCGGTGCCAGAAGCGTTTTCTCAGGACCCTGTCGCTTTACCCTTTTCTTTGTAAACGCCTCCGATGTATTTATTGTCCCAGTACTTGTATCTATGTGTTGCAGCATGTTCGTAAAAACCTTTATGCAACGGATCCAATTTTTCTTTAATTCCTGTTTTGTGAGCGGTGTTGCCGCTGTTAGTTTTGTTTTAAATTATTTCTTCTCTCGCAACATGTTTTTCGAGAAGATCTCTTTTCCCCGAGTCATTGCTGCATATATATGCTTTTTCCCGGCATAGATTTTTTTTATTATTATTCGCGCATCATCATTACAGCAAACTCTCAGCCACCACTCGACCATGAGCACTGTTACAAATCTCTGAGCACCTTTTTGCGCCTATCTAACCACACTCGAGGACACCACAGTCTCAGTGAGAGTGACTTGTGAGTGTTCATTCGAGCGCAAGCTGCCCCGACACTCCGACAGCAGTCAGCCCCGATGCCGCGTCTAATCCACATGATCGCCGCCACCGCGAAGAGCTAACACTCGAGCAGCAGCATCACGACGATCGTCCAGGATCATCGCGCACAGGAGCACGGAGAACCCCAGCAGCACCGCCAAGCCCCCACACACCAGGACCACATACCAGTCCGGCATTACCTCCGCCATTAGAGCCTCGGCTCGAGCTCCTGCCAGCAGCTATGGAGAAGAAGGAAGGAGGAGTAGGAGCGAGGCCGGGTGTGAGGAAGAAGAGAGGAGCACTGCGACCGTTTTATAGCGCGAGATCGGTGTACGGTGGGCGAGGTCCACCAGTGCCACCCGTCGCTCGGCCGCCGGTGTTCGGAGGCGAGCCCGCGAGCAGTGCCGACAGCGCCCTGGCCCGCGAGGTGAGTGCACGCTGCACCGGCAGCTAGCATGCTGCGCACTACCACGGTACGGCCTCGATGCCCTACGAGCTAGGCATCGCCGGTGGAGGAAGCGCGGGAGAACGCGCGAGAGAGAAGAGAGGGCCAAAGGAAGGAGAAGAGGCCGGCAGTGGGCCCTGGGCCCACCTGTCAGCCAGAGAGAGCACTGTGCTCTCGGGTGCGACCAGCGTATATTAGTACTTTAGAATTTATTCTAAATTACTGTATCCCTGTAGAAACGTCTCGTTTTTCCCTAACCGTGGATTTTTCCACACTACACCAGTGTGCCACACTGTGGTTTTACACCACTTATTGCCCTCTCACTGTAGCCGTTTTGTTTTGTGCAGTTGAAGGATTTCTTTGATAAAAACAGATTTTTTATTTCAAAACAATTCTTGTTCAAAACAGCCTTTAACAAATCTCGAGGACGAGATTTTTTTCTTAAGGGGGGTAGTGTTGTGACACCCCAAAATTTTGGCCTTGTTTTATTTATTAAAATGTTGACAGGAAATAAAACTTTTCCATTATTGTCAAGTTTACCTTTTGTGACCCTTTTGGTATTGTTGGATTTGTTTACTCTCTTTTATAAAACAATTCCTCATCAGTGGATCCAAATTTGCAAGGCTTATTTTACTCAAAGCTTTATTCCTTTAAAATGATTTCTTTTGCATTTGGAGCCTGCTTTGCACTGCAACCATTTGATAAATGCTTTCAAAAGTTCCACCAAAATTTGGAGATGTCATGTGATGTTTCCACATCACTTTCATGCAAAAATACCTCTTGGCCATTGGAGATTTTGAGCTCTACACCAACTTTTCCAATCTGGTCCAGTAGGCACTTTTGCACTGGAACCCATTTAAATATTCTTCTGAAAATTCTTCCAAGTGTTTGGAGATGTCAGTGGATGCATACCATTCATCTTCAAGCAAAAACCCAGTGATGTCCCTTGGAAAATTTGAGTGGATCAGCCTCTTTTGCATTCTGGTCCAATTTGGTGATTTGTACTGCAACCATGTTTTTCTTTGCCCTAATAACCCTGAGCTTTCTCCTACTTGTAGCCCTCCCTACCAAACTCTTAAGTCCAGGAGATTGGGCTCATTGGAGGTTTTGAAGTGCATGTTCTAAACCCTTTTTCTTTCTGTCCAAAACTGGTGTTTTGCAAAACTTGCACTATCAACTTTCTGTCTTTGCCAAACTAATGGTACCACCATCTCCTGCATCTAAAGAGACACTGATCTGGAGATTTTGGCCACTCCAAGAGTTATCTAAGTGCACTTGGCTTTCTGTCGAACACCTGGTGTGCACAGCCACTTTTGGCAAGCTCTCTGGTTGGCATTATGGACTTGGACTCCTGACCTATCCACCTTGTCCACTAAGTGTCTTGCTTCCCCTACCGTCATCCTGTGCAATGCCAGCTCCACCCTCGAGCTCTAGAGCGCGCTGGCATTTCGTCGAGCAGGTGCCGTGCGTGCTCTGGGCGCGCCCAGAGCGCACGTTTTGCACGCGCGCGCACTACGCCGACACGCCGCACTGCCGCGCTCGACGCGACCCGACCCTGGCCCCCTCTGCATCGCTGAGCCGCGCACTAGCCGCCCCCCTGCTCCACGATCCCTCTGGCGTCCTGCTGCACCGCTGGCCGCGCCCTTGGCGGCATGCCGGCGTCGGCAGCGGATTCCGCCGCGGACGGCACCGCCCAAGCCACCAGCGCACGACAGCTGCCTCAGAGCACAGGCCGTGCTTATCCTCCCACTCGTCGGAACGGGTTCGTCGCCGCCAAGATGCCCTGCAACTACAGCAACGGCTGTCGCCGGCGATCCTATCTTCTACCGCCACGGTCTAGCCTCGCCACGCTATATAAAGGGTCCCCGAGCCCCTCCGAGCACTCACGCGACCTCAGAACCACCCCGTAGAGCTCCCCTAGCAGTAGATTGACCGGAGAGGACCGCCCTCCCCAACTCCGGCCAGCTCGGCCGCCGCTAAGCCCCGGCGCGATTCGTCGCAACCGGCCACCCATTCGCCAATCCAGCGCCACCAAGATCCTCCCCGTAGCCTTGCGGAGCTGCCCAGCTGCCCAAGCTCGATCGGAGACCACCAGAGCACGAAAGTCACTTCACCACCGTAGCTTTCCTCCGCCGCGGAGCTCGCCGCCGGCGATTCCTTCCACCTCCGCCGACCCAACGACCACCCAGAGGACCGCCTCGGTCTTGCCGTTCCATCCCCGCCCTTGGTTGCCCTCGAGGAGCCGCCGTTCGTCGCCGGCGATCGCCGGAGCCTCGCCACCGTTCGGGCACAGAGAAAGGAGGGAGAGGGAGACCAGTCAAACCTGACTAGTGGGCCCTCTGGACCCACTGTTAGTGACCCGCACGTCCGCCCTCTCTCTAGTTAAGTGAAGGCGCAAAACCCCGAATGCGTTTTCCCTGCTGCGTAAGCGTATTTCCCTCGAAGCGTTTTCCTTTTTCTTGTTTTATTTTAAAAACAGAGTTGGCCAAACTTTGACTGGCTATAACTTTTAAAATAAAACTCCAAATGAGTTGATTCTTTTTCCTACCTCTCTCAAATTTCATCTAGTTTATTTTAAGTTTTATTTCAAAAATATTTGAGACAAGTTTTGGTACTGTGTTTGAAATATTTGTATTTGTGTATTTTGCAAAATAGGATTTTTGAAGGGAAAGGAAAGCTTCCAATAAGTGCATCCATTGCATACTTTTGAAGGCAAGCATTTCTGAACTCTGGCATAATATTCTGTTGTGGTGTTTGGATGTGATCACAACACCTTTTGACTTGGAGTGTGTGATAGTTTATGTACCGATATAGTCTCGTGCATAAGTGCACTTTGGAGTTGTTTTGTGGTCAGCAGGTGGATACACTAGTGATTTGGGTCATCCTCGTGAGTTTCTCTTGCACACCGGTAGGAAGCCGGGAGAGTCGTGGTCGAGACGAGTATGCCCGGCATAGCTTGGTGAGGCTCGAGGAGTGATGATTTATTTCACTAGTGGTGATATGTTTGGTGGGTGCCTGGACCACTTGAGTCGGTTGTAGACCAAGTCTTGATCAATAGCTTCCTTCTTTGTCGGTACCACCACTTGTCCCTACAGGGACAGGGTATGGTTCAGTAGGTTGTCAACCCCTGTCCAAAGCACACACCGTACAGAGAGGCCGTGATGAAGGTCCCGTGGCCACGGATTAAAGCCTGTCATTCGGTCCGGGGGCATGGGTGTTTCGGTTGTAGCCGAAGGGGATAGCTTCCCCCAGTTTGCGCGCGGTATAAATTTTGTGATCCCATGCTACGTCGAGGTTGTAGCCTCCCCACTTAGAGTTTTAATTGGCAGGTGTCGTGGGTGATTCCAGGCACTGGTGAGTTAAGCTGGTGTGTGCAGGTCGGGCGTGTTTTCAATCAAAAGACCGTAGACGGAATTAGTCCAGAGGGACTAAGTAAACCCGTTACTCGTGGAAAATGGTACTCCCTCTGCAGAGGATACATCCTATCACATAGTCATGTTCTTGATTAGAAACCACAGTCTGAGTTGAGTCTTGTAACGGTGTTCGGATGGAGAACGATTCATCTAGAACTCTGTAACGGTATTCGGATGGAGATACGGCCTGACTAGATTATCGGTTTTTTGGATGGAGAAACGACTGTACTAAATTTTTTTTATGACTATGACACGTATGGATTGTGATCTTTATTATATTTTGGACTAACCATTTATATTATGTATATTATTGAGTATCCCTGGGATGGTCCTACCTCCTGGATATTCACTGTAATTATTTTTCTTATAAGCCCTTTATGCGGTGTCGCTCAGACGCCCGACTGCGGCATGCGTGTTATTCATTTATCTTTTATAAGCCCTTTATGTGGTGTCGCTCAGACGCCCGACTGCGGCATTATTTTTATTTCTGCATTTTCCGCTCGAGGAGTCATTCAGACACTCGTTTGGCACCAGTATTATTATTTCTGCATTTTCCGCTCGAGGAGTCATTCAGACACTCGCTTGGCACCCAGTATTTTATTTTGGTATATTTTAACCATATGTGTGCATCATGACCTTTCATATATTTCGTGGCAGATGTGTGTTTTATCTAGTTTAACTCGGAGCATGTTTGATATATTATACCCGTGTTCCTAATGTTTGCGAGTACATTCAAACGTACTCACTGGCTTGTCCCTGGCTATTGTCTTGGCCAGATTTCTCGCTCGGAGACGAGCATCGCGGTGACAACCTCGGAACCTACGCGTCGACGATTGCAGCCTCGCGAAGATAGGAATTATCCTGGTCAGCTGTTCTTGTGGGGAAATGGAGTCCCATAGACGCAGATGTACCCAATCGCTTCCGCCCTCAACCACTAGCAAACCAAATGTTGTACTCCTAGGCCTGAATGGTCTTGTACTACATATTTTCGTACTTGCTTGGAATTCTTGTATCAAGTTGGTACCTCATCAGCTAACAGTAATCCTAGGGCTGGTGAGCACACAGGCCGTTTTTCTGGGAATTTATATCCCAAAATCCGGTCGTGACACCAGGGTTCAGAATGCTTGCCTTCAAGGTGTGGAGGGGTGAGGTGCACTCCAAAACTTTTGAAGGTTATAATCTCCCCTCCAAATTCCTATTTTCAAACATATTCAAATAACACATACTTTAAAAACAGCGCAAAAAGTTGTCCTAGATATTTTTGAAATAAATCTTAAAATAAACTAGGTGGAATTTGAGAGAGGTAGGAAAAAGAATTAATTCATTTGGAGTTTTATTTAAACAGATATAGCCAATCAAAGTTTAGTCAATGTTTTGTTTTTAATAAAAACTAGAAAAAGAAAACGTTTCGGGGGAAAATACGTTTTCGAAGCAAAGGAGACGTACTACAGGGGTTTACGCGTCCACTTAACACGTGGTGGCGGGGCTGGGTCACTGACAGTGGGTCCAGCGGGCCCATTGGTCAGGTTTGACTAGTCCCCCGCCTTCTTCCTCCTCTGTCTGAGCTGAGGCGGGGGCTCCGGCGATCGACGCCGGTGAATGACGGCTCCTAGGAGCCATCCGAGGGTGGGGAAGGATCCGCCGCGCCAGGACGATCCTTCCGGTAGTCGAAAGGGCCCCGGGGACGGAGGGGATCTTCGGCGGCGAGCTTCGCGGCGGCGGAGGCTTCGGGCATGATTGGGGATTTGGGCTGTGGTGGCTCCCGGTCGAAGCTTAGAGGCTGGGCGACTTCGCACAGTCGAGGGGTGTCGGACGGTGGCATTGGATGGGTGGGGGAGGCCCTGGTTGCGTCGCACTGCACTGTATTGTGGCGGCGACCGAACTGATCGGAGACGGGGAAGAAAGCTTCTTGACGTCGATTGCTGGGTGTTGGGGGCACTGGGGGGATAGAACGAGGTTGCCTGAGTGCTTGGTCGAGCTCGGGGTCCCCTTATATAGGCGTTCGAGGTCGGTTCCGCGGCGGCCGTGGATAGGATCGCCGGCGAACCGCCATTCGGTAGTTGGGGGCGCGTGGCGGCGACGGGTGCTAGCGGACGTGCTTCAGGATAAGCTTGAGCTGCTCCAGGGGGCAGCTGGTGCGCTGGTGTGGCTCGGGCCGCGCCGTCCAGGGCAGAGGTTGCCGGGATGGCGGTGGTGGCTTGCGGTGGCGGCGCTGTAGGGCGCCAGGAGGGGGCCGGGGCGGCTCTGCGGCAAGGGAGGGGTCGGGGCACGTCGGCTGCGAGCGGGAAGGGTCGGCACGAGCGCGGGGGTGGGCGGCAGCGAGACGCGGCGGCTTGGTGTACGCTCGTGCAAAACGTGCGCTCTGGGCGCGCCCAGAGCGTGCACGCCAACTGTTCGTCAAAATGCCAATGCGTGCCACAGGGCTTGGGTGAGGCTGGCAATTAGCAGACCTAGATTAGGAGTAGCTAGGATCTTAGTGGACAAGGTTACTGGGTCAGTGGATTAAGTACACAGTGCAAACTAAAAATCATGTCAAAACTGACTATGCACACCAAGTGTTTGACAAAATGACAAGGGCTCCTAGACAACTCTTGGAGTGGCCAAAAATCTCTAGATCAGGGTCTCCCTAGATGTAGGTGATGATGGCAAGATCATTTGGGCAAAACCAGAAACTTGCTAGTGCAAGTTTAGCAAACCTTTAGCTTTGGACAGAAAGAAAAAGGCCTTATTGCATGCACTTAAAACCCTCCAATGGGTCCACTCTCCTGGACTTAAGGGTTTTGCAGGGTGGTCTATAAGTAGGAAAAAGCTCATGGTTACTAGAACAAGATAATTTAGGGTTGCAGTACAAATCACTAAGCTGGACCAGAATGAAAATGAGGTTGATTCGCTCAAATTTTTCAAAGAACACCAATGGGTTTTTGCATAAAGTTGAACTATATGCATCTACTGACATCTCCAAACACTTGGAAGAATTTTTAAAGGAATATTTAAATAGGTTGTAGTGCAAATAGAGCTCTGAGACTCATGACAAATCCCTTTTAAGGAAATAAAGCTCAGAAGAAATAATTATGCAAATAAATCCACTGATAAAGAATTGTTTTATTGAGAGAGTATACAAGTCCAATAATATTTTTGGAAAGTTTCCACCTGAGGTAAAACCCACAATATTAAAGAGAAGAGGGGTTCTGAAATCAAAAGATAAATCCACAAAATAAAAATTTAATTTCCTGGCAAAATTGTAATTAATAAAACAAGGTCAAAATTTTGGGGTGTTACAACACTACCCCCCTTAAGAAAAATCTCGTCCTCGAGAGTTGTGAAAAGCTGTTTTGAACAAACATCGCTCTTACAAAAAAATCATCCTACTTATGCAATAAAATGCATCTACAGTGAGAGGGCAATAAGTGGTGCAAAACTACAGTGTGGAACACTGGCGCTGCATGGAAAAATCCATGGTTGGGGAAAAACGAGATATTTCTACGTTGCATATAGTAAATTTAGAATAAATTCTAAATTACTAAAATACGCTGGTCGTACCCGAGAGCACAGTGCTCCCTCTGGCTCACAGGTGGACCTAGGCCCACTGTCGGCCTCTTCTTCTACCTCTAGCTCTCTCTTCTTTCTCTCTCTCGCGTGCATTCCCGCGCTTTCTCCACCGGCGACGTCTAGCGCTTAGGGCATCTAGGCCGTACTGCGGTAGTGCGCGGCGTGCTAGCTGCCGGTGCAGCGTGCACTCACCTCGCGGGCCAGTGCACTGTCGGCACTGCTCACGGATTCGCCTCCGAACACCGGCGATCGAGCGAGGAGCGGCACTGGTGGACTTCGCCCACCGTACACCGATCTCGAGCTATAAAATGATCGCGGTGCTCCTTCTTCTTCCTCATACCTGGCCTCGCTTCTCCCTCTCCTTCATTCTCCTCCATTTCTGTTTGCAGGAGCTCGAGGCGGGGCTCTAATGGCTTAGGTGATGCCGGACTGGTACGTGGTCCTGATGTGCGGAGGTTTGGCGACGTTGCTGGGGTTCTCCGTGCTCCTGTGCGCGATGATCCTTGATGATCGTCGTGATGCTGCCGCTCCAGTGTTGGCTCTCCGCGGCGGCGGTGATCACGAGGATTAAGTGCGGCATCGAGTGCTAACTGCTGTCAGTGTGTTGGAGGCCACTTGCACCTGAATAGTTACCCACAAATCTCTCCTACTAAGACTGTGGTCTGCTCGGGTGTGAACAGTTAGGTGCAAAATGTGTACGAGGATTTGTAATTAGTGCACGAGGTCGAGTGGTTGTGGTTGTGAGTCTGCTGCTATGGTGCTGCGTGAATAAAATCTATGTCGTGAAGAGGTATACGCTGCAACAACTCAGGGAAAGAAATCTCATTTGAAAATTTATCGTGAGTGAAAATTAGTTAAATCAAAATTAACAGCAGTAAAACTACTCACATAACTGAAACCAAATATTTGATCCGTCGCACAAATTTAGGATACCACGCACAAGTTGCAACACATAAATAAATGCTGGGATGATAAACATAGCGGTGCCGCCTACAATGAAAACGGTAAATCTACAGGGTCCTGAGAAAACGTCTCTGGTACTGGGGCACACTCCTCTTCTATCGGAGGAAGCGGATTGACTAGTCGATGGATGTGTCTCTCCTGGTCGGGCCTCAGTGGTCTGCCAATAGCGATCTGAAGATTTAGATCAGCGAGGCTCTGGAGATAACCCATTACCCGCTGAGTCAAGCGTTCCTGAGCGATAACATACTGGGCAAGGTTGGCCAGTACTGGATCTCTCTCAATTCGTCCACCGGGAAAAGATGCTACTTCTCCGGATGCTGCACGACTTGGAAAGTAGTAATACCCTCGTTCGCTGGCATAGGGTACCGCGAATCGAAGACGAGCCAGCGCTTCGTTCGCAGCAACTTCTATGGCCATATGCGGAGTCGGCATGGATTTCCCCACGAAGGAGACTTCCGTTGGGTCTTGGTTTGGGTTTGCGGGAGGGATGTGCACCACTGCCCAATATTTCGAGGTGGATGGGGTGATCCTCGATTTGAGCAACTCGTACTGGGGTGGATGGATAGCACTCATGGTACTGCAGGTAAAGTCCCACAATATTTTGACAAAACTACCCGGGTTGCGTCTGGAGTCCTCAGATAAATACTGGGGGTCGGCATGGCAAAGGAATGGCTATGAGTGTTGTGCCCAAGGTGAGGGGTACTTGGCAAGGTCACGAGGTGGCCTTTTATAAAGCATGAGGGCTGGGTTATTTACCGTGGTGAAGGTAACTAGTCTGTCGGTTTTGCTCTTGGGGCCGGGGTCAATGCCACAGATACACATATCTCATAAATGTGACGTCTTGCTGTGGGTGTCGTCGGGTGGGGTTCTGGTAGTTGCGCCCGGAATTTAAAAAAATGCAACTGTACGCTGACGTACTTATGCATGGCCACTATTCAAAATTAGTGGCGCACAAGCAGACAACATTTAATAATGGTGATACAGGATCACACAATTACAAGGCGTAGAAACACTGAGGCTCGGTACTACTCGAGCGACTTAGTCTACTCCGTTAATATCTAAACGGGTTTGCCTTGTGGACGTCGAGGCTTCTCCACAATTTTCACCGTCGGGATTAGCTGGATGAGGTTGAGGGGCTGCAAGGTCGGGGTAGCGGTGATGCGCATCGCGGGGGTTGTTAGCCACAATCCCGTTGGAGCGTGTTCCCAAAAGGCAACGAAGCACTTCTGGGGACACCAAAGTATTTTGGTCGATGGCTGGGGCAGACCTCAGGGCCTCGATCGGGTGTCTGAACAGCACGACTGGGTTGTCGGCTTCGGGCTCATCTTCTCCAATTGCCGGGGCTCGGCGAACCAGTTCTCCACGAGCTGCGATCAGATCAAGGGTGATCTGATCGAACAGTTCCTCTAGTGCGCTTACATAGCGCACCAGATGCAACAATGCAGGATCCGTCTCGTGATCTCCGTTGGCAACCTGGGGCGGCCTACCATACCCGTCACGGCTGGGGTAGTAGTAGAACAAGCGATAGTTAACTCTGGGCAACGAGTGCCGGAGTTGAACTATAGCTTCTCGAGCAGCTAGCTCGATGGCTTGTGGCTCAAAGGAAGTTGTCCTTCCAGTGAATCTGTAGGGGTGTTCTGATGATAGACCCCTACCATAGATGTGCACAGTGGCCCAGAATTGCCGGCTCTCACCGCTCATGGGTCCTTGGTATACAACATATTCAGGGGGCTCTTCTAATGCATAGGCATGGCGGGTGAGGTTTGCGAGCACGGTCACAAAACCTCCAAGGTTGGTTGCTGTGGTCTCATGGTGCACGATGGGTCCAGGCATCGTAGCTCGGTTTGGGAGAAGAGGCTGTGCTGTGCTGTGTTGAGGCTAGCGTGCCCTTTTTATAGAAAAGGGGACGGAGCCTTCCTTCGCACGCTTGCGAATGAGACAAATTAGGTGTCGGTCACTGGCGCGTGATCGACAGGCTAGGCTGATAGGTTGGGCACCGACTTCCAAAAGCGTCGGGGTCACTGTGTGGCTACCTTTCACGAGAAGCTTGGCTGGGGTTAGGTTAAGGTCTGGTGGGTTGGTTAACCTAGGCTTATTGACCTGGCTAAGATAGGATTAGCCAATGGTCAGCCTGGCTCTGATACCAAGTTTGTCACGACCAGTTTTCGGGATATTAATTTCCCAGAAAATGGCCTTTGTGCTCACCAGCCCCAGGATTACTGTTAGCTGATGAGGCACCAACTCGATACAGAAATTCCAAGCAAGGTACAAAATATGTAGTACAAGACCATTGTGGCCTATGAGTACAACAAATGGTTTCTAGTGGTTGATGGCGGAAGCGGTTTGTGGTTCATCTGCGTCTATGGGACTCCATTTCCCACAGGAACAGCTGACCAGGATAACTCCTATCTTCGCGAGGCTGCTATCATCATTGCGTAGGTTCCGGGGCTGTCACCGCAACGCTCCTCTCCATGCAAGAAATCTGGTCAAGACAATAGCCAGGGACAAGCCAGTGAGTACTTTTGAATGTACTCGCAAACATTATGAACACGGGTATAATATAACAAGGGATAATTATGCTCCGAAATATTCTATGATCATAACGTCAGTCACGAAATAAACAAAATCCATGATGCACGCATGCAGGTCGTTCATATAAAATACGAATATGCAATACGGGAGTAGGAAATAGAATGCACCGATCGAGTGTCTGAAGTGACGCCTCGAAAGGACAATAAGATAAATCATGCCTAAGTCGGGCGTCTGAGCGACACCACATAAAGGGCTTATAAATAAAAGAAATAACAAGTATGCCACAGTCGGGCGTCTGTGCGACACCACATAAAGGGCTTATAAATAACAGGAATAACAAGCATGCCACAGTCGGGCATCTATGCGACACCACATAAAGGGCTTATAAATAACAGGAATAACAAGCATGGCACAGTCGGGCGTCTATGCGACACCACATAAAGGGCTTATAAATAATAATCGCAGTGAGTATCCAGGAGGTAGAACCGTCCCAGGGATACTCAATAATTCAAATAATGCAAATGGTTAGTCCACAATAATAATAATCCTAATCCTCATATGTCACAGGTCATAATAAATGTTCTGGTCTAGCAGTTTTTCCTCCGAAGACCGACACTAAGACCGACACTTGACCCATCTCAGACTGTAGTCCTTACCCAGGGACACAGCTATACGAATAGGTTTAACCTCTGCAGAGGGTGTAGTCTTTACCCACGAGTAACGGATTTATTTAGTCCCTCGGGACTAATTCCGCCTACGGTCTTTTAATTGAAAACACACCTGACCGCACACACCAGCCTAACTTACCGGTGTCTGGAATCACCCACGACACCTCTCAAGCAAAACTCTAAGTGGGGAGGCTACAACCTCGATTAGCATGGGATCACGCGCGCAAACTAGGGAAGCCACTCCCCTCGGCTACAACCGGAAACACCCATGCCCCCGGACCAGGTGGCATGCCTACCGGATGCCTCCGGTATCTTCCACCATGGCCTCTCTGTACGGTGTGTGCTTGAAGGGGTTGACAACTTACTGAACCGTACCCTACCGGCGGCAGGGACAAGTGGTAGTACGAAACAAGAATGGGGGTTACTGGAACAAGACTCGATCTACGGCCGACTCAGGAGGTCCAAGTATTCACTGTATGATTTGCATAACAGATATATTTCCATTAACAGACAGAATGACCGCTCATCATACCTCAACATGCCATACCGGACATACTCGTCTCGACGAGGAACTAGGGACAAGCTCGTGTCTACCCAAGACAGCGACTTTTCCCGGCTTCCTTCCGGTATGCATGAAAAGCTTACGAGGATGATTACGATCACCAGTATATCCATTTCTAACAGCAACAATCTCATTATGCACTCACGCGTATGATCGTATTGTCACATAAAATAACGAATGCTCCATGTCAAAGCGGTGTTGTAACCGTATCAAACAACACCCAAAAATATCATGCTAGGGTTCAGAATGCTTGCCTTCAAGGTGTGGAGGGGTGAGGTGCACTCCAAAACTTTTGAAGGTTATAATCTCCCCTCCAAATTCCTATTTTCAAACATATTCAAATAACACATACTTTAAAAACAGCGCAAAAAGTTGTCCTAGATATTTTTTAAATAAATCTTAAAATAAACTAGGTGGAATTTGAGAGAGGTAGGAAAAAGAATTAATTCATTTGGAGTTTTATTTAAAAAGATATAGCTAGTCAAAGTTTAGTCAATGTTCTGTTTTTAATAAAAACCAGAAAAAGAAAACGTTTCGGGGGAAAATACGTTTTCGAAGCAGAGGAGACGTACTACAGGGGTTTACGCGTCCACTTAAACACGTGGTGGCGGGGCTGGGTCACTGACAGTGGGTCCAGCGGGCCCACTAGTCAGGTTTGACTAGTCCCCAGACTTCTTCCTCCTCTGTCCGAGCCGAGGCGGGGGCTCCAGCGATCGACGCCGGCGAACGACGGCTCCTAGGAGCCATCCGAGGGTGAGGAAGGATCCGCCGCTCCAGGGCGATCCTTTCGGTAGTCGAAAGGGCCCCGGGGACGGGGGGATCTTCGGCGGCGAGCTTCGCGGCGGCGGAGGCTTCGGGCATGATTGGGGATTTGGGCTGTGGTGGCTCCCGATCGATGCTTAGAGGCTGGGCGACTCCGCACAGTCGAGGAGAGTCAGACGGTGGCGTTGGATGGGTGGGGGAGGCCCTGGTTGCGTCGTACTGCACTGGATTGTGGCGGCGACCGAACTGATCGGAGACGGGGAAGAAAGCTTCCCGACGTCGATTTCTGGGTGTTGGGGGCACTAGGGGGATAGAACGAGGTTGCCTGAGTGCTTGGTCAAGCTCGGGGTCCCCTTATATAGGCGTTCGAGGTCGGTTCCGCGGCGGCCGTGGATAGGATCGCCGGCGAACCGCCATTCTGTAGTTGGGGGCGCGTGGCGGCGACGGGCGCTAGCGGACGTGCTTCAGGATAAGCTTGAGCTGCTCCAGGGGCAGCTGGTGCGCTGGTGTAGCTCGGGCGGCGCCGTCCAGGGCAGAGGTTGTCGGGGTGGCGGTGGCGGCGCTGTAGGGCGCCAGGAGGGGGCCGGGGCGGCTCTGCGGCGAGGGAGGGGTCGCGGCACGTCAGATGCGAGCGGGAAGGGTCAGCACGAGCGCGGGGGTGGGCGGTAGCGAGACGCGGCGGTTCGGTGCACGCGCGTGCAAAACGTGCGCTCTGGGCGCGCCACAGGGCTTGGGTGAGGCTGGCAATTAGCAGACCTAGATTAGGAGTAGCTAGGATCTTAGTGGACAAGGTTACTGGGTCAGTGGATTAAGTACACAGTGCAAACTAAAAATCATGTCAAAACTGACTATGCACACCAAGCTTTTGACAAAATGACAAGGGCTCCTAGACAACTCTTGGAGTGGCCAAAATCTCCAGATCAGGGTCTCCCTAGATGTAGGTGATGATGGCAAGATCATTTGGGAAAAACCAGAAACTTGCTCGTGCAAGTTTTGCAAACCTTCAGCTTTGGACAGAAAGAAAAAGGCCTTATTGCATGCACTTAAAACCCTCCAATGGGTCCACTCTCCTGGACTTAAGGGTTTTGCAGGGTGGTCTATAAGTAGGAAAAAGCTCATGGTTACTAGAACAAGATAATTTAGGGTTGCAGTACAAATCACTAAGCTGGACCAGAATGAAAATGAGGTTGATTCACTCAAATTTTTCAAAGAACACCAATGGGTTTTTGCATAAAGTTGAACTATATGCATCTACTGACATCTCCAAACACTTGGAAGAATTTTTAAAGGAATATTTAAATAGGTTGTAGTGCAAATAGAGCTCTAAGACTCATGACAAATCCCTTTTAAGGAAATAAAGCTCAGAAGAAATAATTATGCAAATAAATCCACTGATAAAGAATTGTTTTATTGAGAGAGTATACAAGTCCAATAATATTTTTGGAAAGTTTCCACCTGAGGTAAAACCCACAATATTAAAGAGAAGAGGGGTTCTGAAATCAAAAGATAAATCCACAAAATAAAAATTTAATTTCCTGGCAAAATTTTAATTAATAAAACAAGGTCAAAATTTTGGGGTGTTACACACAAACATAGTCACAATCCAAACAGCCCCATAATTTTTTGTGACATGCATGAATATTTGGTAAGTCAAATTTATAGTCAAAATTTGGCAAGGTGCATCAAATCAACACATGCAAGTATCAAAAGGGAAGTCGCGGCATGCATGCATGCGTTGTACTCCCTCCGTTTCCAAATATAAGTATTTTTAGAGATTGCAACAAGTGACTACATACGAAGCAAAATATATCTACATACATCCGTATGTAGTAGTCCATTTGAAATGTGTAAAAAGACTTATATCGAGTGCAGTGCTTTGATGTGTCGCGTCATCTCGTACAAGACCGAGAAGTTTGATTACTACAACGCCCTCTCCCTCGCGGACTGAGCTCCGGTGTCTTAACTGCACCTGCCTTTGGCTGCATGACAGGTGGGCCAACCACCTGTTGGGCCCACCTGTCATAGACGCAAAGGCAGGAGCAGTAAGTCAATGAACCTGCGTCTCTCCCTCGCGCCTGAGCATGGTGGCTGGCAGGACTAGTAGGAGCTTTCGCTACATGCTTCTTGACGAAGGTGAACTTGCGGATGGAGTTGACCATCATGTCGTCCATGCGAGAGGCGAAGCCGGCGTCGGGGAGGGCTGTGACGCCGGCGGTCGCCAGCACCGTCTAGAAACGCTGCACAGTGCGAGGCCACAGGTCGGCGCCTTGGATGATTTGGCATAGCCGACTGCCACTCGCGACCATCGCCTCCATAGGTGCTTCTGGCTTCTGGTCACTTGGTCTTGGATTGGAGTGAGCAGCGTTGCGCAGAGACTAAGGAGTAGATGGATTGGAGTGGTGGGGCGCCTTTATATGAGAATCCAAACTCTGTTGCATTCACATCGTGCTGGCTCTATTCTGCTTCTCCAATTAATTCCCTCTGCATGTAGAGTAATTTGAGGATGCATCATTGACCGTTCAACGTCTCGGGAACCTCTACCCTCTCCCTCCTTGGCATTCAAGCACCTATGGAAGCGACTGTCGCTCGCGTCTATCGCGTGTCAGGAGACGTTCCCGTCGACGACGAGGTGCCTATGGTGACTTCGTAAATTTCAAGATGATAGTACTAGTATACTCAATATTGTGCACCGCGACCAAGGCCGAGAGGAAAACGAGAGAACTACGTATTTATTTACGGTGTAGATTCACTCATTTTGCTCCATATGTACTCCGTCTCGGTGTAGTCTAGTCACTTGTTGAAATCTCTAGAAAGGCAAATACTCCTTCCTGGTTTACAGGGCTATACTAGCAAGTACTCCCTCCGTCCAAAAATACTTGTCATCAAAATGGATAAAAAAGATGTATCTAGAACTAATATACATCTAGATACATCCCCTTTCATTCATTTTGATGACAACTATTTTCGGATGGAGGGAGTACTACAATAGTGGGCTGACATAGCAATTTTGTCTGATGCAAGAGCCTGGCTATATGTGTGCTCCAAGGTTCGCAACTGCCACGTTCAGGTTACACTTGGCTCTTCGTCTCTTCGAGAAGACGAACAATGATGTTACTACTACTGCTTCTACAGTATCGAATCGACTGCTGCATGTCCATCCACCGCGAGCGGGAGGGATAGCTTGTTGTAGTACTATAAGCAAAAACCTATCCTTGTCTACGAGCCACCGCGTGCATGGGCGAGGGAGAAGGCGTGTAGTAGTAAAATCAAGCTTCTCCTCGTTGCACGAGTTGACGCGACACATCATAGCACTGGCCCCACATGGTTGCCTCTAAACTTGGCTGAAAGACCCGCAGTGTACAATACTCCATTTGCTGCAACCTCTAACATTTACCCCACCACAATTTAAAATATATATTCCTGTCTTGACCAGATGAGCGTGAAAACTAGAATCACCAGGATGACAGGTAGGGCCAGAAGATTATTTTAATCAAAAAATATAGCATGGAGCCGACCCCAACAATTTTAAGCTTACAAGCACGATACACACTATCCTAGACTACTCTACAGATGAAACTGCCACACGAGCGTCCGGGCTGCGCTTGGCTCTTCGCCTCTTCGGGAGTACTACTGAAGTGGAGGAGTACTACAGTATGCTTCTGGCCATCTGACACCGATTGAACTGCTGCATGTCCACCGCATACGGGAGGGAGAGCGTGTAGCGAACGAAAGCTTCTCCTACTCCTGCCAGCCACCACGCTCATGGGCGAGGGAGGGACGCAGCTTCATTGACTTACTGCTCCTGCCTTTGCGTCCATGACAGGTGGGCCCAACAGGTCAGTGACCCACCTGTCATGCAGCCAAAGGCAGGTGCGGTTAAGGCAAGAGGGCGTTGTAGTAATCAAACTTCTCGATCTTGTACGAGTTGACGCAACACATCAAAGCACTGCACTCGATATATTTCAATAATTTGCGTTTACTGATGCATTAATTACAACGCATGCATGCATGCCATGACTCTCCTTTTGATACTTTCATGTGTTGATTTAATGCACCTTGAAGTAGTATGAATATGTGACGGTAAAGCTTTATAATGCCCCGGCCCTAATAAAGTGAGAGATGGTTGTGCACGAGGAGGGCGAGATCATGCAGACGGAACAGGACCCAACGATGGAGCTGTCTATGGTCTCGATGGACCTCACCTTACTCCACTGCCCCTTGTGCCTCCGCCCCTTGAAGCCTCCAGTGTATGAGGTTCGAATACACCTCGTCCGTTCGGCTGAATGAGCAAGGTGCAGGTTTCTTGATTGATGTGTTGTTCGACTGATTTGTGCGGTGCAAGGGAGGGCACCTGGCGTGCGCGGACTACCGCGTCGAGCGCCCTAGGAACCAGCGTCAGTGCCAGAAGTGCGAGCGTGGCGGGTGCTTCGACGTGCGTAACATGGCGGTGGACGCCGTCCTCTCCTCTGTGAGGGTGGAGTGCCCGCACGAAGGCTGTGGGCTCTACGTCACTTACCACAAGCTCGCCGATCACCAGAGCGTGTGTCCGCTTGCGCCCTGCAAATGCCCCGTGCCCGTCTGCGGCTACGAAGGCCCGCCGCCGGTGCTCTCCCACCACATCAGCACCGTGCAACCCATGCCTGTGCACAAGATCTAGTATGGCAAGGCGCTCCAGCTGCAAGTGCCACTGTCGGAGCCACGGCTCTTGCTGTTCGCGGAGGAGGACGGCCGCGTGTTTTTCTTTGTCGGCGGCGTGCTCGACATCGGCACGCCTATCGCCATGTCGGTCGTCTGCATCAGAGCAGGGGCGTCCCCACTGCCGCACTACGTGGCCAAGCTGTGGGAAAATGGCCCGCCGGGGGAGCCCAAATGCAGGACCGACGCTGTCAAGGTGGAAATGGAGGTGACAAGCAGGAGGGATCCCGGCGACGTCGCCGTGCAGGAGCTGACCTTCTTCACAGTTTCGCCCAAGCTGTTGGCCGGGGCTAAGCTGGTGTCCCTCCACATTCAGATTGACAAGCTCACGTCCTAAATGATTCTACAGTGCCTTCTGTTTATCTTAGTAATATGCTAATATAGGGGTTAGCTCGGTCTGCTTAAGGGATGGTGGGTTTTGGTGGCGATGCAACAATTACCTCGACATCAGATCAGCAGTGAAAGTAATTTCAAATAGTCGAATGGATATTTTGTGTCTGTTGGATATAAAGATCCTTTGGGTAAGAAATAACAGCTTATATGCTTTTTTCGAAACGGACGTCGGGCTGTAGCTAGAAGGGCGGTTGGGACGCGACATCGGCCCATACCGGGGTGACCCCCGATTGGGACGCACCGACTGTGGATTTTCTCCCTCACCGATGTCGACCGCCTCCACGCAGAACATTGTTCCCTTCCCCCAGCTGCGGGATTAGGTTGGATATGTGACCAGCGGTGTGGCCACCGTCGTTCTATGCTTGTGAAGAGAGCAACCGAAGCAAGCAGGCTTGTAGCTTAGGCTCCTGCTAGTGTATATATTGTGGTTTTCCTTTTCTCTCCATATCAACCATTTTCTATTGCATACGTGTCATTGAAGAGTGAAATGATGGTTGCTTCTTCCAACTAACTTACTGTGTGATTTGACTTCTCCTTTAGTGGCCCCTATACGTACTCCCCCTACGTGTATGCAACAGTCACACGTACCCATGGACGCAAAAACGCCCTAATGCATGCATGTCCGAGCACACGACGGAACACACACGGTCACGCTCAAGTGCTCAACCTACACGTGCATGCACACACATAGTCAGCCAAGGTGAGGTAGTGACCGTATAAACACCGGAAAATGTATATATTGAGCGCAATGAGCGTATTATGAAGTCCACTGACCGTATTTTTACAAATATACAGTGACAAATAGTGTATTTATCTCGTTTGAAATTAAGCCATATTAACGGGAGAGAGGCAGCATGGACTAGCATTACTTTGCTGTGTCCCGTCAACTTGTCGAACGAGGAGAAGCTTGCAGGACGGGAGAAGCTTGCGCGCGGTGGCTCGCAGGACAAGGAGAAACTTTTGAATAATGCAAGCTCTCCTTCTCTCAGGCGGTGGACGTGCAACAGTTAATTCAGTGTCAGATTGCCAGAAGCATACACTATACTAGTACTATTATTGTTGCACTTCCCGAAGAGGCGAACAGCCAAGCGCAAAGTTTACTAGTACTAGTACTAGTACTACTACTATAGTCTATAGAGGTATTTTTCTAGAACACAAACTAATGAGGACCGGAGGGAGTACTAGGAACCGGATGGAGGAGCGTCTGCACTCTTATTATATTTTTAAAATGTGATAAAGCAGTCTTCAACACATTTGGTTCTCTTCGAGGGTTCTCGCATGTGATAATGGAAGTTGATTGCATGGAACACTCGCCACGATTCTCGCTTAATTCAGGCTCATATCGTGTTACAAATAGGAGCGCTCGGTAATATTTCCACTTTTTTGTTATTTAGCATGTAAACAGGTCAGCAAACCTTGCGGCGCATCTTTGTGCGAACCGTGCTTGCTGCACTTTGAATGTGGCCGAGAGCTGGATTGATGAAACACCTCGCTTCCTACTTCTTTTTTTGCGGGGTACCTCGCTTCCTAGTGACCAGTGTCTTGGCTGATCGTCCTAAGAATGCTTATATATGAATAAAGCTCTCTCATTTATCCGCAAAAAAGATTAAGCCATATTAACCGGAAAGGAGGGAGTATGGACTAGCACTACTTGTTTGTGTGTCCCGTCAACTTGCAGAACAAGGAGAAGCTTGCAGGACAAGGTGAAGCTCGCTTACGCCTTTTGACTAATGCAACGTACCCTCGCCCAAGCGGTGGACATGCATCGGTTCATTCGGTGTTAGATTGCCAGAGGCATACACTGTAGTACCGAACATGCGGAGTACCATCATTGTTCGACTTCACGAAGAGGCGAAGAGCCAAGCACAAGGTTTAGTAGTACGAGTAGTACTACTACTAGAACCGCATGGTGGAGCCTCTGTACTCTTATTTTTTAATCTCTGATAAAGTACACATTTATTCCGGAGAAGGGCGGAAAACGGCAGCCCAACATGTAATGCTGATATCGATCAACCATGCTCGAATATAGCTTGGCCTCCGTGCGAGCCCGTCTGTGTGTTCTCGCTCCTTGTCTCTCTCAAGGGACGGAGGGTTGGCCATTTTGCCATCAATTGGGATCGGTTTGCTCACACTCCGGTCCCACATGTCAGTGATATGCCAAGAGGAGGTGCGTTGACCGACTGGCCATACGCGTACTTGGTTTTGCACCTTCATACTACTCCTCCCTCCGTCACAGTTTATAGGGCATGCTTCATTATGATGGATTTCCACCACCAGAGAGACTTTAGACGCGTTTGGTTTAATGCTCAATCAATTAGGGCGTGGTAACCGCAATTTTATCTCGATGTAGTACTACGGAGTGGAGTAAGTGCATGCATGTGTGTACCCGAGGTGGAAGCACTGCATGCATGTGTGTACACATTATTTCCTCTAGTAATAGACGCCGTGTTATAACTACCAATGCTATTTTTCAGGCTGATCGCTAGTCGCCTTGGTCCCAGAGATTTTCTCTTTTTCTGAAGCGCGCTCTATGAACAGTGACGGATGGAGTAGTATGAGCGGATTCAAAGAAGAGCGTATTGATGGTTGCTTCTTCCGAGCAACTTACAGTGGGAAAGGTGGGGCTTATGATTTGACTGCTCATTACTCACTATTAATGCGGCGCAACGACCGGTCTGAGTCTCCCATGCGGCTGTGCACTACCCCCTCGGTTCTTAAATATACTCCGGAGTATTTGTCTTTCTAGAGATTTCAACGAGTGACTACTCAAATATTTGTCTTTTTAGAGATTCAAATGGACTACTACATACGAATGTATATAGACATATTTTAGAGTGTAGATTCACTCATTTTGCTCCGTATGTAGTCACTTGTTGAAATCTCTAGAAAGACAAATATTTAGGAACGGAGGGGGTACACATACGAAGCAAAATGAGTGAATCTAAACTCTAAAATATGCCCATTTGAAATTTGTAAAAAGACAAATATTGTTGATGACAGTTGCGACGACAAAAAAGAAGCATATTCCTTGTCCTAAGGGAAGATAACAACACGGTTGTGTTTGTCTAAAACGGTGTGAGGACGAGATTGCAATATGGAAAGTACGCCGGACGAGCTACGTTTTGTGCAAAGAACTATGGAAGATCCACATGCAGCGACGTGGGAAGACGGGCAGTGGAGCAAGGCCAGAGGGGATACCTGGAAGTCGTCGGGATGTAACTAGGTGAGCAGCTGCGGGCGGAATCTGCCCATACTGCGGCAGCGAGCAGGTGGCGTAGGCCCTACTGCGCCAGAGCTTGGTCAGAGTGAACGGCGTGTACCGCAGATCGGGACTTGCTGCCTCGGCGCCGTCGAATGGAGAAACGATGCATGTCCTCCATTTCCGCCGGCGGACGGGATGCGGCCGGATCAGTGACCAACGGTGAGAGAGAGACAGGTCACCGCAGCCTTGTGTGAGATACTCTGAAGAGAGACAAACCAGGCATGGAGGCTCCATTGTATATAGTGGAGCGGACTACCTTTTTCTCCATAAAAATCATTTTATATTCTGTGTACGTGCAATTGAGCGATATAACTTTATTTAAAAATAACGCGCCAATGCATCAAGTCGAACTTTGTTTCGTGCATGCGTGGTACACGACTTCCGTAGGTAAACAACCACTATACGCGTTCAAATTAGCACGTGGGCTGCCATTTCGTATAGAAATGAGCTCCATCGTGTACCCGCGCGGGTGTGGCTGGGCAGGAAGCGTGAGTACATGCACGGTGCACCTATTCTCTTCTTGTATACGTACATCACCTACCTGGGGTTGTGTGAGAGAGATACAAACGTAGAGAGATATAGTGTGTGGGTTCGTGAGAGTTTTTGGGGGGGGTCAATCAAAAAATGTAACATATGCAATGTGTGTGAAATAAAGTCCTGGATATATGATATATATAGAGGGGGCGATCCACGAGAAGAGAGTGGAGGTATCATCGACTTGAGGTGTCCATAGAATAGAAGAGAGGGATGATGTGTGTGTGTGCGCGCGCGCGGTCGATAAAGAGTGCCATCGAATTTGTGTGTGCCCACATCAAAGATATAGAGTGGCTGGCCTACTAGAATGAGAGAGGGGACAGGTGCAATTTGTCTCTGTGGCATGGATACCTACCTACAGCGCTCGACTATCAGTGTGTGGTGGGTGGGAGGGAGGCCTAATTAACTATAGAGGTACAATGGCTGGTATATGTGTGGAGGAGAGAGGCCTACCTCATGTATTAAGGGAGATCGATCGGCATCCATGCATATGTGTAGGAGAGGAATAAGGTTGGGAGAGAGACAGAGCTAGAGTGTTGGAGGGGGTGGTAGTGGAGTTGCTTCTAACAAATGGTGGGATAGGCTTGCTAGACAACCGGAGGACACGCCTGCAATATCAATAAGAGAGGGGATGGCTGCCAGTCTATGCACGTGCGTGTGAGAGACGGGTCAGGAGGCATGCACGAATGATGAGGGGGGACGATATGGTTGTGCTAAGCAGACATAACTACATAGGAAGATCAATCATCCTTTGTGAGAGAAAGGAGAGACATAACTTGTGAGGTACGTCGATCGAGGGGGGGTAGTTAAAGTCGACCTAGGTATATGTTGGGAGATCGATCGGTATACATGCATGTGTGTGTTAGAAGCAAATGAGGCATGGGGAGAAGGATAGAGAGAGAGGGATGCAGCTAGGAGGTGGTGCGGGAGTCATACTATATCGAGGGGGAAGGAGTGCGCGAGTACGAGATCGATGAAAAGAGTGGTGGGAGTGAGGCATGGATGGTAATAAGAGAAGAGGGGAAGCTTGTGTTTGTGCTAGGCACACCTGGCTAGAGAGGCATATCGATCGATGTGTGCCATAAAGAAGGAGCTGGGGGCCTACACACACCGTGGGTGAACGACCTAAAGTGAACAGACGAATTTGCGCGATGGAGCTAGAGAATGCTGAGGGAGGGTGAGAGGGATGTGGGCGTGTGCATGCACGAGAGAAAGTTAACGCTAGCTAGCTACAAAGATAAGAGGATTGTGTGGGTGTAAAAGATGAATAGAGATCATACTTCATTATAAAAAGCGAATTCAGATATTTGAAGAATTTATCATAGTGTTTTAAACCGACGCATGTGTGAATATATATAACGGTGATACACATGGTGTGGTTATGAACATGTTATACTACATATAATATATTTTATCTCTACTCTTATAAAAAACGGAGTTGTTGATGATGGTGTGCCTGCCATCCTGCAATATAGGCCGTCCGATTTATATCTGACGGATAGGAAGGAAACTATGGCAATTTTGAAAAAAGATACCCACACCCCTCTCCATATTTGCAAATTAGGCCTCCCCTTAATCATGTTGATGTTCTGTGGAACTCATGGGCATCTTGCTAGTACTACGTATAATATATAGAACATTGATCATAATTTGGGCTAATGTGTGGCTTTTGCAGCTCAGGTCTAAATACTTGTCATAATGTAGGGGGCGGGGCCCTATACTATGTGTGATAAACACGGTGTACAAGTATAGAACATGGTTTAGATTATGAATATATAGTTAGTACATCAATTGTACTATTATTTGGAATCAACATCAAGTGTATTCAAAAAATAGAATTCGAGTGCATGTAGTAGACATAGTTCATATCTATCTCTATAGTAATCATGTGGTGTGTTATTAAGGTAATACACGAATGATGGTTGAAGTTGGCAACAATCATGATTGTAGATTCTTATTGAAATAGAGAAACGAATTCAAATTCAGTTCGAATTGCAGCGGTAGTATAAACATTTGGAATGCACTAAAATGTTGGTATGAGTAGGTTAGATGCATTATACAGCAAGCGAAAAAATTTAATTGGACATAACATGGATTCATACTCCCTCCTTCCATCTATATAGGGCGTACTGCATTTTTTAAGACCGCCTTTGACTATCGACAAGATTAATAGTACATGACATGCACAATGTGAAAATTATATCATTGAAAGAACCTTTCACTGACGAATTTAACGGTGTGCTTTGTGTAAGTTGCATGTCATATATTATTGCTCTAATATTTGGTCAAAGTTAGCATCGAAAAACGCATTAGGCCCTATATAGATAGAAGGAGGAAGTAGCTTTGAATAGCATTTTTATAGTAAAACGGGGCAAGACTCTCTCTTTGTGTGGTGTGAATAGTTTTATTTTTTTGTTTTCTTTTTGGTTGAGGGAAGTGCGAATTGATTTGGTACGTACAAGTACAATATTACACGTTAGGCTTGTCCCTAAAATTGAACCCGCGCCTTGTTAAATCCCGAAAATTCATATATCGTGCTCCCAAAACTGGCGCCTTCACAACCTGCGCCTTGCTATCCCGAAAGTACAACGCGCGCGAAAACTCCCTCCAGCTGCCAAATCCCGACACGCAAAATCCCCCTTCTAACCCTGAGCTGAAAGGGCCGCTAGTTCAAATCGGTGGGGGGTACTTTTGTAACACACCCTACATTTTGGACAAGCATGTCCCTCAGTCATGGTTCACCCCCTCCCATCGCCTCCTTTTTGCCATTCGAAATCCCAGGCCTCCATAACCTCTCTGCTCCAGCCGTGAAACCCCACCCTCCTTCGTCCGCCACCTCACCGCTGCCCAGCCGGAGCCTCTTCCCCGACGACGTCGTCCATCGCAACAACTCGACGTCCCACATCCACCTCCCCAGATGAGGATCCCTCATCCATCTCGTCGTCCCGCCGGTTCAGCCGCCCCGTCCTCCACCTCCAAGGAGCTGCTCTGACGATCGCCTTGTCTATCACGGCTACTCCATCCCCAAATCACCTCCTTAACCTGCTCCACCGGAACCGCAACATCCTCACCGACACCTCGGACGAAGTCGAGGCCTACTCGGCGCCACCAAAGAGGTTGTACACTCATCGCATCGCACCTTCTCCTTAGCTCGACCTCCCGACACCGATGGTGCTCCATCCCGCACCCCCATGGAGCGGCTACCTTGAAGCCGCCACCGCGGGCAACATCTCCACGGCGACTCTCCCCCAGTGTGAGGCCCCTTCGGCGGCGGCGTCCATACCAGCTGGATCTGCTGCTCCTGCTCTGGCTCTCGCTTGCTCGCTCGCACTACTGCTGCTGCTCTCCCCCTCGCTCGTGCTGCTGCTCTACTCCGATTTAGCTATACTTTAGTCAACTGAATCGACTTTTGGGTCAGTCGATTTTCAGGGGGTGGCGGGCTCGCCGGAGTTAAGGAAGAACCACCCGCAGCGGGGACAGGGGCTCGCCGGAGAGGTACCCCACTATCTATCTTAGGGTTCAGGGTGGGGCGGGGGGCCTATAGGGTTGGCCGGGGCAGCGGCGGACCGGCGGTGGGGAGTTGTTTCGGGGTGGCGAGGCGGCGGTGGGGCCGGTGGTTCGGCCGGTGATGGCTGGCGGCTCAGGGGGTGCAGGTTGAAGATGAACCGCAGGCCCTCCCTAAACTACATGTCAAGTGCCTCTCTACTACCATTGTGTTCAGTTCGACAGTAACACTAAGATTCCACAGTAAATTTCAGTTCCGACAGTTAAGTTCAGAGTCAACAGTTTTTACCTCATCTGTTGTAGTCAGGTGGTTTTTGGTGATGTAAATTTTACAACTATTCTACATCATCTATTGGAGATGCTATTAGAATCCCACCTGAGATTGACGATGTCTGTCTTGTGCTGCTTCAGCCTTGACGTCTTACGGCTCACCGGGGCTGCTGCAATGACAGAACGATCCATCACAAAAGAGCAGTGCCCTGGACGCCATCTACATATTCCTCAGATCTTCCTCCACACCTCCGACAGCCACCTCTGCCTCAACTGCTTCAGTGACCAACCCAATGATGCTGAGGTCGACACGGCTACGGCAAAGAGGTTGTACACTTGTTGCATCACTTATTACTATACATTCATGTAGATCCATTAGAGCTATTTTTGTACAACGGAAAAACATAGCAATAGGGAATTTTCCAACGGCACTCTACTATTCAATTATTCATGCATTTTTTTGAAAGGAATGAAGCAAAACATCCACCTTGACCTACTTTTCAAAATCCTATGCATGAAACAAGACCAAGTGCATTAGTGGCAGAATAACATTCTAACTGTACACACTTTCATATGGTTTCACTTTATTTTGGCCATGTTTCTTTGCATTCCTCTGCTCTTCCAATTCCTGTAAACCAAACACTCTAGTTGACAGAAATCATGTGTTTACAAATGCTATGTTTACCATGTGCATTCCTATCCTATTCCGGTGTTTTTCCTATCACTGCGTTTTTAGAATCATGCAAGCCAAATGAGCCCTTACAGAATTACTTCAATTACAGGTAGGTGTCGAAGGGAACTTTGTGTGGTTTTTCCTGCTCCTGCTGCGATGTCGTCCACCTCAACTGAGCTGCTCCATCGATAGAAACATCCACCAAACCAGACATCACGACTCCTGACCGTCTTTCACCGCCTCAGATCTCCTTCCCTACCGCCGGCACCCACCGCAACGGCATCACCATCATCGACTCAGCAGATGAACCTGAGGAGTACACGGGTCCACAAGAGAGGTCGCACTCTTTTGTTTCTGCTTATGTTATGCATTGCTTAAAATTACCTGCTACTTTATCGTCATGTTCACCTCTTGGACTCCAAGTCAGGTCCAAATTAATGTTCAAACTTGAGTTCTAAATTAGTTGTGGAGCACATATCAAGGAAGCAATGAATAGTATCTCTGTCTAATATCTGGTTCACCTAGGGTATGCCTATGTTGTTCATCTTGGGTGGGAAACAAATAGTAAAGCAATCATCATCTGTCTTTTTATTAAATTAAAGCAATCATCAGCCTGCTATCATTGTTTGTGGATCCATCCACTGGTTGTTACCATCACTCTAAATTTCTGCATGCTCTCCTTACATAATCTCACCATATTTTGTTCGTATGCATGTCAGATATTGTACACAGTCATGCTGAACATGTAGAGAAAAAGAGAAGAGTTTTGCACGGCAATACAATGTCAGGCAGACATCGCTCCATGGTGGGTTCAATGGCAAACCCTCCCCACCCCTTTCCAGATTGTAATCCAGAGGAAGATATCTGTTCTGAGGTGGATTCAGACGCCGCTGACCACTCCTATTTACCCCTCAAGGTGTTTGCTCTACCTTGGCATGATGATGTTAGTCATATCATGCATATGTTGCCTTGCAGTGCCTACTTTTGACATCATATATGTCATCTGCTTAATTTATACATGTTCTGTAATGCCACCTGTTTAGTTTCTATATCATATATGGGAATTATGCAGTCTCATGTCTTTTAGCCAGCCATAATATACGTGAAATGTGCAATGCCATCCTGTTTAACCAGGCATCATATATTTGAATGATATCTTGCCCATCCTTCTCTTCATTATATTTCCATTTGTCGACAATGTTTGTACATTAAACTACTCTTCCTGTGAATCAGCTATTTGGGTGGGAGATTGAAAAATCTGGAGTGAAAACAAGGCCTTCAGAGAAGACAGTGCTACCTGTCGAAGCAGATCTCTTGTTGGGTCCCGATAGCTCCTCAGAGATGGATTCAGAGACAGATGACCAGTCCTATTCCCCCACCGAGGTGTATGCTCTAACTTGGCACGGTTATACTGCTCATATCATGCATATGGTGTCTTGCATTGCATAGTTTAGGCATCATATACACAATATTCAACACCATGTTCTTAGTTCAGACATCATATCTAATGCCCTCTGTTTAGCATATAAATCACATATGTGAATTAAATGATGCGATCCTGATTACTTAGATAACATGTAGGTGAATTATGTCATGCGATCCTGTTTAGTTATTCATCATATCTTTGAATTATGTTATGCTATGCTATCCAGTTTAGGTAGACATCATATATTTGAAATTATGTCATGCTATCCATTTTAGTTAAACAATATACATGTCAACTATTTCATGCCCTCTTTTTTCCACATTATCTATTGCATCTGTCTCTCATACAATGTCTGTACATTCAACTATGTTTCCTGTTTATCAGCCATTTGAATTGGAGCGGGTGATGCCAACATCTAGCGGACTAAAAACACGGTCTTCAAATAAAACAGTGCTACCTCTTGGTGGAGATAGCACCCTGGTTTTACATGCACGAGAACCAGCCCTACCACACATAACCCAAACTCTCGCAGATTGTACCCATACTGTGATGGACAGAGAACCAGCTTCACCCAATCTAACCCCAACCCCAGCAGATAGTAACCCAATTCCTGTTGACACAGCACCATCTCCACCACAGAGTCCCAAACAAGAGCAGTTAGTAAGGCGGCTCCAGTACCCAAAGGGCCAGTATCTATAGAGAAGGACCGATTTGGAAACTCGGGATGATGTAACCTGTGCTAATACCTCTGCTATCTTCAAGAATGCTTGGTGGAAGTATCGGAATTACCTGAAGAAAACGTACTTCACCGGCAAAGAAACTCATCAAATTCCCTTACGTTCTCCTGAGACACATTTACTGGATGATGACCGGGAACGCCTTGTTCTATACTGGTCCCGAACCAAGAATGTGGTAAGGTCTTTGAGCTCATTTTCTATTTTTAAGTACTATATTCTTGCGTCTTACTGTACTCTGTTCATGTAGAACAAGTGCCTAAACCTGAAGAACAAATGTTCTAATTTAAGATTCCATTGCTATCATAGTTCAAAAAAGCGTTAGGCGTTAATTGTGCGTTTTGCCACCGCCTTGCGCTTTACTGACCAAAGCGCATGCTTATGCGCAGTTATGCACAGATTAAGCGTAGTTATGCGCAATGCGTTTCGCCAACGCCTAGAGCCTAGGTGCGCTTAAGCGCTCGCTTAGGCGCGCCTTTTTTAACTATGATTACAATCGTGCATACTACTTTGCTCTTGTATCACTGTATTTACTCATACAAACTTATTTTTAAATTGAAGGATACAATCGAAACTCCAATGGCACAGCAGGTATGTTCACACATGTTTCTTTAATAGGCTTGCTCTTATCAATAGCTCTGTTGATTTCAATTTCAATTGTGTATACAGTTGACTTCTCATATCATGCACATTACTAGCATCACAACAGAGCCAATAGTGTTGTTGTACATGTAGACCCGTGGTACCCATCTGAAATCTTGTTGTGCCGTGTAGTTTCCCATGCTTTGTATTCTTTCACTGCTGCTTTGTCTTGAACTGATATGATTTGAACCGTGTCTCTATTTTGATTTGGCAAGACAATGCAGTGACCATAGGACATAGATATATGTTTGTTTGATGCTTTTATTATGTACTAGTACTTGGCAATAGAAGACTTGGTAGTTTAATCCTGTCCACCTTACTAATGAACTGTTCACCGAAATGAGTTTCATATACTAGTACATGCTAAACCTGTTATGTGTCTGCTTGTTTCTTCTTTTAGAATGCTGATAGAATATTGGGGAAGAGTGCCTTATTAAGAAATGGTAAAGGAAGTAATGCAGATAAGGTTCAGGATAGTGACACATCCTTGTTGGTCTCCAACAAAGCTGATAAAACAGCTAAGGAAGACTATCTCGAAGACAGTGAGAAAACCCCAAAGTCCTATCTTGGTTTAGTGTTCGAGTTACTGGCCACTACCGCTTGCACAAGCTATTCAAACTCACTGTCTGAATCAGTTCGGTTTCTTGAGTCTCAACTACAAGCTGAAAGACATCGATCAGCTGTGCTGCGACAAGAAGCGGAAGGACTGCGGAAGTCCCTAGAGCATTCAGATGCATACTTCCTAGTGCAACAGCAAGCGTTGGAGGATTTTAGCGCCAAACAGGACAAAGCTAATAAGCTTGCTAAGCCTATTGCCAGCATGGTGGAGACCACGTTTCTTGAGCTCTTCTGAAGTTGTTTCAGTTATTCTCTTGTTTTGCTGCCGCGTTTATTTGCACTGGTGGCCAATTTTGACGGCCAGTGTATGTAATATGCTGCTTTGTTCCCTATATTTGCACTGGTGGCAAACTTTGATGCCCAATGGATGTAATATGTGTAATAGTGTTAATAGGCTAGTGTTAATTGCTTGCTTATTTATTTCCTTATTGTCTTGTTTAGTTGTTTGCTTGTAGTCACTGCAGTTCTTTTTCTGTGTTTTTCTAGTGGCCACAATAACCTATTTTTGGAAACTAGGCCAAAATAATCATGGAAACACATGGACTGTTGTAACCATGGGCCTCCTACGGGCCGTATGATCCATGGGCCTTCTACGGGCCGTAGGATCCATGGGCCTTCTACGGACCGTACGATCCATGGGCCTTCTACGGGCCGTACGATCCATGGGCCTTCTATGGGGCGTATCATCATTTCGCCAATAATGGGCCGTACTATTCGTGGACAATAATGGGCCGTTAATAGGCCGTATTTGATAACTCTATGAAAACAACCCAACGGGTTTTTTTCGACATGAAAATGGCCCAATGTATTAACGGGCCACAAACGGGTCGACTGTAACCACGGGCTGAATTTGGCCCACACTAGTAGAAAATGACAGTAACGGGCCGTAAGTAACCGAATGCTGGAAATGAGCCCAAGAATAAATGGGCCCTGAGAAGGCCGAAAGACAACATGGGCTGGAAATGGCCCAACGGAATAATGGGCCGTTAATGGGTATAAAGTGATACACTGTTCATTACGGGCCAGTTTTACCACGGGCCGTTAAGGGGCCAAGGGTTACTAAGGGCCTCATATAGGCCGAAAGACGTCATGGGCCATACATGGACCGGAAGTTAAAGCGGGTTGGAATTATATTGAACGGCCCAGATGACGCTACTGGGCCTAATTAGGATAGGCCGTAAACGGGCCCTGGGATAGCGGGCTGTAAATGGGCTATATGCGAACAGGCCGTTAACAGGCTTGCCGTGGGCCGGCCCGCCACCTTTTGACCAAGTCAAATGGGCCGGCCTTTTCATAGGAATGGGCCTCTGTTGGGCCATGCCACGTGTCGACGTATCATAGGCTTTTGGGTCCAATGAGTGGATGACATCTTTCCCAACGGTGAGCCGACACGTGTTTCCTCCAGCCAATGATGATTTTACATGTGGAAAATCCCCATTGGTCGGGGCTATTAACGGGTTATCGGATCCAAAACGGACCCGATAGCTTAACGGCGTTCCATTATGGTGGATGCCACGTGTCGGTCACCCTTGACGAAAGCACTTCTGTGACACGCGATTTATCGTCATGGAAGTGGACACTTCCGTGATGATAATTTTGGTAATGTCATGGAACACTTCTACGACAGCACAGATATGACTATCTTGATTCTGTCATAAATTTGTCATGGATGTACATGCATGACAGAAAACGTGACCTACTGTGACAAACACGTATCATCACAGAAGTGTATTTTCTTTGTAGTGATGAAGAACTGAGGGGCGAGGTGAAACTCCCCCGGCAAGGTCCTTGCCGGTGCGGTCTTCGCAGCCCCGACAAGAACCTTGCCGGGGCAACTTGCCCAACGCCAGCAGGGCTGCCACCCTTGAGCCTAAGAGTTCCGACGCCCTCAACCACGTTGGAACCAAAGCTCGGGAAGCGCCTCCATGGTGGCATGCAGATCCTTGTGAAGACCAAGAACATACAAGACTAGATGAGAATCTGAAGACGCAGATCCTCGGCAAGACCCTTGCCGAGGATACCCACAAGACCACCCCGGCAAGACCCTTGCCGGGGACGCCTACGACGCCGCGGCAAGACCCTTGCCGGGGACCCAGGGAGACTCTTGCCCAAGACATCTGCGGGGCCACAGCCAGGCCCCCACCAGCCAAGACTCCACCGCCGTTCCCACACAGCTGCGAGCCCACCTACTAGGCGAGCACCTGCGTGGCGATGTGCAGCCTCTAGGCCAACTAAGCAAGCACCTGCATGGTGGCATGCAGATCTTCGTGAAGACTCTGCCACCGCACCAACTCAGCAGCCAGCCAGCCAGCGTGGCACTACACGCCTCATCGGCTCAGACGCGCGTCGAGGCCAGGCGAGGCGGCGACAGCTGGGACGAGCTTCCTCATCGTCCCCGATAAAGCAAGAAGGGCACGTCGGCAGCGCATTAAATGCGTTTGTCTTACGGTGCCAGGAGATTGACTCGACTACTGTACAACTTTCCAACTCCTCTGTGCCACTGTGGCAGCCCCTTTACCTATAAAAGGAGGCCCGCGGCATACTGAGAGAAGATTCGGCTTTTTGGACCCTGCATGCTTTGTAGCTAGTCCAAGAACACCAGATAAACATAAACCAGCAGGAGTAGGGTATTATGCATCACTTGCGGCCCGAACCTGGATAACCCCCCACCCCCCCCCCCCCGCGCGCTGATCTTCTAATCCCGCTCTTTCCACAACCCCGCGTGACGGGTTCCTGGACTAGGGGGTACTCACCACGTCATCTCCCGATCTGTTAGATTGGGCCTAGGACCCCCATGGCCGTATACTCATGGGCCAGTTCGAACAACTGCCGCATACAAAGAAGATTTCACAAGACTTGGTGATCAAGACAAGGACTCCTCCCCACCGGCGTATTCGGCTAGGACTCTTGTTATCCTAGGCCTCTGGTGCATTATATAAACCGAGGCCAGGCTAGTCGATATATATACAACAATCATAATCATAGGCTAGCTTCTAGGGTTTAGCCTCTACGATCTCGTGGTAGATCAACTCTTGTAATACTCATATCATCAAGATCATGCAAGCAGGAAGTAGGGTATTACCTCCATCGAGAGGGCCCGAACCTAGGTAAACATTGTGTCCCCCATCTCCTGTTACCATCGATCCTACACGCACAGTTCGGGACCCCCTACCCGAGATCCACCGGTTTTGACACCGACATTGGTGCTTTCATTGAGAGTTCCGCTGTGTGATCGGCAAAAGGATCAATGGCTCGACTGCAGATCAACTGCGACGTCGGCTTCTTCGTCACCGGCTCAGCTGGTCACCTTGGCTGGACCGAGGACTGCACCCTACCTCCGATCGTCATGTTCGGATGAGGGCCTTCATCAACATCAACTCCGATCTCTTCCAAGATCATGGAGGAATCATCCAGGGAGCCCGGGGGCTCAACGTCAACGTTGCCCTCGGGCGACCGTGCTGTTTTTCTGAATAGCGAACTTGTATCCGCTGCCACCGCCTCCTCAAGTGTCGTTTTAATGATTGCTTCGGTGGAATTGTGCGGAATTGAGTCTACAACAACCCTGGAAATTTTCGTCGAGTTTCGACGGAGGAATCTCTGGCAATCCGCGATAATACCGGAGCCGTGTAAAATCTGGACGGGAATCTGGACGAGTTTAGGGCGTGGTGTCCAGCTTCTAGCTCGGACGTCCTTTGGAAGATCCAATTGTTGATCGGCTGCGGAATTCCTATATCTACCACCCCTCAAAATTTCGGCTCGATCCGACCGTCCAAACTTCGGGAACCTTCCGATTAGTGCATCACTTTTCGGATCTGTTTTCTGCGCGAAAACGAATCCGACCCGAGTTTGTCTTTTTTATGAACGGGATTTCGGACATCCTTTTTGAAGGAAGTTTTGTATGGGGTATTGTGCTTTGTTCCCGAACACATCCCACTAACTTTAAAATCTTTTGAACATGATCTTCACCACCATGCTGGTGTCAAACCAGTCCGGCAATATTGCTCCACGGCTGCCGACCTGCGCTAGACATGTCGTCTCTTTGTTGTGCCGAGCTCAACTTCTTTGGATCATCATCTCGGCGAGCCGAACAGGAGTCCGGCATCGCGAAGGATAAATCATCACCAACATCGCTGCCCCATGGATTACACGGAGCGAGCACGCCGGCATCGCCGCACGGTCACTTCATCAAGCCAGCATTGACCACGTCACGAGTCACGACCTGCATCGGGAGGGCCGCACTGTTACTTTTTCAAGCCGATGTCCATCACGCCGACCTACTTCGACTCATCGGCTGACATCGAGGCTTCAACACCTCGGCTGGATCGGGGGCTCCGCCACCTCTTTGTCAACCTACTCCGGAGACTTCAGCGTCACCAGTCAACCGACTTCGTCACGTTAGCTGGACCGGGGGCTTTGCCTCGGCGAGCCAACCTTTACCAGCATCGCCATGCCGTCGCTTCACCGCCCATCAAGCAATGAGAATGCGGACCGAGTCCCAATTTTGGGAGTCACTTTTCTTTCAATTGGTACAACAAATAAACCAGGTGCTATTAATCCTAGTATTTTTTGCTTGTTTGGGTTTATTTTTCCCAAGGAATCATTACTCTGATTTGTCCATCATCTGTACACAGGTCTATCAAATGATGGCCGCATTAACGACGGTCGCGTGGTGGTTTGGTCAGTTTCCGTACATAGTCCGGCGAATGCCGCATCCGGAACTCGGACCGACCTGTGAATTCAGGCTTTACCACACCCTTACCGCATCACGCCGACGCCCTTTATCGACATTGACTTCGGCGCCAAGACATATCCTTTTATTACTCACTTTGCATAAATTATTTATTATGCAACATTTTTTTAATTTATCATTATTATTATTATCTCCGGTTTGCACTATTTTTTGTGCACAGGTAAATGATTCGGGTCGGGCAGTGTTATCACTTCGGCGTACTGACATACCACGTCACCTCGGCTGGACGGGGGGCTTCGTCAACACCTCATTAACCCACGCCGGGGACTTCGGCGGCCTGCATTGGTCGCGCTATGTCACCTCTTCGGAGTGCCAAGATCTTCGCTCGGCCACATCGGGCGTGGGGGCTGAGACCTTGTCCCGCACGAAGCTCGTACCGCGTCATCAATGCCGAACACATTACCCAGCTAAGTCGCTTTGACGCTCAAAAACTCCCAGTTTTAAATTTTGTTCGATTCGACCAAGCATTATACCTTTTTGGCAAAAAGTGGCTTGTGAAAAACTTCCTTGTCGAAACTTTGTTTGTGACACACAAATTCAAATACCCCGTTTACTTGGGGGCTTCCTTTATGAAGCTTTTCCTCTTGCATATGATTATACTTGTACGGCTTCGTTCCTTGTTCGTGTATTACGCCACAATATGCACCATGTTGACTTAAGCAATTCACAAGCTGGGTTGCCTCGCTCCTGTGTTTACCCCTACGTTCCCGATTGTTCGGCTAGGGAGTAAAGGGAGCACCTCTGCGATTGTCATGATTGGGTCATCCGAGCCGGACCTCAGACTGGGTGAAGCCGAAAGCTAGCGCTCTTATTGTTTTCAATTATGGTCGGCACACAACGGAACTCATGAGTAAAATCTATTGCACAAGTCTCATAGTAGCAATGAGCAACCGAAGAAAGGTATCGGTGGGGGTACTATTTTCTTCGAAGATGCTTCTTACACTTTGTCACTAATATAACATAAGTTCCCTGAGCGCGCTTTGTCTGTTACAGCCTTATGGCCTGATTGCCTGTTTATCGGAAACACCGTCAATATTTTCGACAGGTGGAGTACATAGCACTTTTCGGTCCTTGACCAAAGAGGGAGAAGCCGACGGTCGGTTAAGACGCGTTTAAAGTTCGGGTGAACAAAGATATGATATTAGTACTTCAGTACATACAATCATTATACATAAAATTCTTTTACCCAAGTCACTTGGGGGCTCTTAAATTTATATGAGCCGTTTTATAATAAGTGTTCTTCTTCTTAGTCATTGCAAAGTTTTTTTATTATTATTATTTACCACTCCCTTTTTCGACACGAGTGTGTGTTCACTAGCCGGGGAGCCTAATTTCTCTCACAAAACCGCTAAAGATCAGTTTACTAAACTGGCCTAACGAGAAGTACTCCGCCTTCGGGATAGGAGGTTGAAGCCGTAGGCTGACCCGCTTGGAGTCTTGAGATAGGATGTGTCATGTTAAAGCACGACAGAAGCACCTTTTTTTTAAGACCAAGTTTCGATTTGGAACCGAACACTTGTTGTAGTTCGGACGTCCAGTTTTTACTGAAGTTTTTTTGGTTTTCCAAGCCTATGGCACTTTTAAACTATTTGTGTGTTTCCAGCATAAGTCTCGCAGTGCAACGCCGGACACCTTTAGAGATTCGGCAAAAACATTCTCGGACACTACTATATATGCATTAGTTTCGAATTGTGTCTTTGGTCAATAGTTGGGTTGCCCGGCTCCTGTGCTTGCCTCCTACGTTCCGCTTTGTTCGGCTAGGTGTGCAAAGGGAGAACCACTGCGATTGTGCTTCCAGCTCATATGGTTAAGCACCTCAGTGGAGAAAGCCAAAAACTGTCTGTCACAATAAGTGTAAACTGGTCAGTGATCCGATGACTATGTTAAATGACGGGTCGTTCATAACATTGGCCGAAGTGTTTACGGCTTGACCTCGGATGTTGCTGAACACTAACCGGGGGCTCATAGCTAGCTTCCCCAGTTTAAAGCTCCTATGACTAAGCGAAAGTTATAAAGCCCGCATATCTGATTGCCTCGTTTCCGCTAACACAACCGCCTTCGAGCACCGAGACGTCGGCTAAGGGTTCTCTTATTATTGCGGAAGCACCCTGCGTAGTATCTACAAAGGGATAGAAGTCAACGATGGGCCACTTTCAACTGATAAACGGTCGCAATGGAGTCAAAATAATGATGTAAATTACTTGGATACATAGAATCATTACACATAATCTGTCGTGGAATTGTCACGGCAGATGTCCTCAAGCTAGGACTTAGTCGTGGAGCCATCGCCGCTAGGAAGCTTGAAGGTGTTAACGGGACAAGGAACACGAGGGTTTATACAGGTTCGGCCCCTTACGGTGAAGGTAAAAGCCTACGTCCAGTTGAGGTGGTATTGATTAGGATTTCGATGACCAGGGAGCTTAACTGCTATGCCCGGCTCTCGATGAGATCTTTCTTGCCCCTAAGCCGCTGCCGGGTCGCCCCTTTATATAGAGAGGTTGATGCCCAGCGGCTCTCAGGGTCCCGGCCGGCTCATAAGAGTGTCCGGCTCGGACTCTCAACTATTCTTGCCTTACACTACAAGTTCTACCATAATGATGGTTGCAACTACGGGCCTTAAGCCAGCTCCGGGTCTTAAGCCCATCTTTCGCCCACCGTCTTCAAGCTTGGCACCGGGCTTCAGGTGATGATCCTTAAGTGTAACCCGGCCCCGCCGGGCGGTGACTCTAAGGGTTATATCCTCAACATTAGGCCCCAGATTGATTTGAGCCGGCTCATGTCAATCTTTCAATTCTTTCGACAGAAAATTTCGGGCTTACAATTGTGTAAAGGCCATAACCCGGCGTGACGTCATCCTCTGGATTCCGGGTAATCCTCCGTGACGTCATCTTCCATTAAGTCCATTTTTTACTCCACCAGATCCGCAACGGATCTTTATCTTTACTGCCATCCCGAAAATCGAGGCGCCTCTCAGGCGAGATAACCGCGCCGCGGCCTCCTCGTTTCTCGCGCCCACTTATGAGACTGGCCTTATAAATAGCCCGACCCTCGGGTCATTCTCATTCTCCCTCTTCTGTCGTCTCCTTCCTCTCACAGCTCCCGTGCTGCTCGAGCTCCGCCGTCGCCACCGCCGCAACAGAGCTCCGCGTCCTCGTCGTCCTTGGCCGCTGCATCACCCTGAACCATCCAGAGAACCGCGGCGAACCCCTGCATCCGTAAGTTCCTTCCTCCTCGTAGGATAGATCTGCGTTAAGCTCCCGCTGTTCTTCCCGTGTTCTTCACCGTCGTTCGCGAGTTCTTGGTAGCTTTTATTTTTACTGCCTTTCTTGATATCTATCTGCATAGGACGGCCGCGGTAGTGGTTTCACACCCATTCCAATGCTCATAGACCCCTTTCTACTACATAGAAGTCCCATTTGAACCTGCGAACTTTCTCCTGCATCTGTTTTAGGTCTAGAAATTTTCTTTTTCAGCCGACCATTTTGATCCAAATTATTTACTGCAATGTGAGAAACCTGTTTTTACCACACTTAGTAAAAACTGCACTCGTTGAGTTATGGCGGTTTACATTTCTGGTTTAAAGAAACCACGCGCCGTAGAACCTTCTAGCTCAAAGGAAGCCACGCGCCGTAAAATTTTCCGGCTCACTTACAACAAGGCTGTAGACGATTTAAATTACTCTCAAGCACACCAGCAGCTTAGATAACCCGATGCACTTAGATATATATGTCATTAGGCCCCTCCATAAGCCGCCACTTTAAACACTGAACTGTAAATTTCCTCCGGCTTACAATTAAACCGGACATTTTACTTTTATCATAGGCATCCGACTTTCACCATGCCTCCCAAAGCTCCCAAAGCTCCCATCACATGCAATTGGATGAGGTCCAACGTCACCGATGAGACTTTAACAGATTTCATGAAGTCGGGTTACCTGCCTAAGAAGGATGTCATGTCCTACCGTGCCCCCGACCCATCAAAGGAGAGACCACAACCAAGGGACGGGGAGGTGGTCATTTTTGCGGATCACATGAGCCGGGGCTTCGCACCGCCCGGCTCAAAGTTCTTTAGAGACGTGCTGAATTTCTTTGACCTGCGGCCACAAGACATAGGACCCAATTCTGTGTCCAATATATGCAACTTCCAAGTGTTCTGCGAAGTCTACCTTGGAGAGGAGCCCAGCCTACTGCTCTTCAGAGAGCTCTTCTACCTGAACCGTCAGAACGAGTGCGCCAACGGGCCAAGCTTGGAACTTGGCGGCATCTCCATTCAGCGACAGAGAGACTGCCTTTTCCCTTACGCCGAGCCGCCAAGTCACCCAAAGGACTGGAACCAGACGTGGTTCTATTGCCAAGACACGTCGCCGGCTGACGAGAGCCCGCTGCCCGGCTTTCGCCCTTCACGTCTGGAACCAACTCACCCTCTTTCTGACAAGTTAACTCAGGCGGAGCGCCAACCTCTGCTCCCTACCATCAACAAGATCAAGGCTCTCCTGGGCAATGGTCTCAACGGAATTGATCTGGTCCGGATCTGGATCTCGTGGCGGGTGATCCCGCTGAGCCGCCGCCCCGGCTTAATGTGTGAATACACAGGCCGGAAAGATGACCCCCTACGACACAACCGCAACGATCTTCCTGAAGACGTTGCTGAAGACATGACCAAGGCCCTTTTAAATGAGAGCTTAGCAGACTGCGGGAGGACCGGGTTAGCCCCCTTCTGCAAGACCAACCCAGCCCCAGCAGTAAGCCGCTGATCTGAACATCTTATCTTCTTCTGTAGACAACCTTCATCTGAATCTTTAAGAAATCATCATTGTATTTTTCAGGCTGATGACAAATTCTGGAAAGTCAAATATGACCATGAGGCGGCCAAGAAGGCCAGAAAGGCTAAGAAAGCCGCCAAGAGAGCCGCTCCCCGTAAGAAGGGAAGTAGGCCTACTGCTTCGGAGCTGCTGCAACTAAGCGACAGCTCCGAGTCAGAGGTAACCCCTGAACCTGTAAGCTCTTGTTGTATTTGTTGTTCATTTCTGTCCACCTTATCAATACTGTTCATCACCAGGATGACACCGGAGCAAGTAACCCGGTGGTTGAAGAGGTAATGACACTTTCCTCCGACTCGGAGCCTTTGCGAAGGCTGAAAGTCCGAAGGGTAACCCGGAAAGTAAGATTTTCTCATCCTTTAGCTTATCAAGATCCTCAATTTCTTTTGAAGCAACAGACTCATGAGAGCCGGCGGCATACCCGGACCAACAAGGACGCTGACCTCTCCTCCGGCTTACCCGACGCATCGAGGAAACGCCGAACCGAGGTTATCTCCAACTTGTACCCTTTTCATCCTTTGGCGGGTGTTATACGTCAACCGCTCAATTCTTCTGATTCAAACTATCAGGAAACCTCACCCTCCTCTGGTGACTCGATGCAATCAAGCCTGCCGGCCTTCAAGACCGTACACGGGTAATGATGATCATCTCTTGTTGTGCTTATCGTTGCTCATACCTTTGTACTAACCTTTTTGTCCTTTCAGTGCCCAGGCAAAGCTCACCAAGAGGGCGAAGAAGAACAAGCCGGTCGAAGAGCCGGACTTGCCTGAACCGGAGGTAGCAGCTCAAGAACCGCCAGCTGCCTCCGCTCCCGAAGCCACCGCTCCAACCGACAAGTCAACTGCAGAAGCTTCTGCTAACCCGGAGACCTCCAGCTCGGCTCAGCCAGTCAATGACCCGGACGTGGTAATCACCCGGACGGAGTTTGTTGAGCCGGGGAGACCTACTGCACTGGCCAAGTGCTCCGCCAAGGAGGAATTGCTACAGCACCGCCGGGTTAATCTGGACCTCTCTGACTACGCCAATTTGAACATCGGAGAGATCGTCTCCGGCTATGTCAACCAAGTGCACAAGAGCCGGGATGTAGAGATCGGGATGGTGAACCAGATTCAGCAGAAGTCTGAGGTACTACTCTTCTTTCTTCTTGCTTACTGCATAGTTATCTTATTATTCTTACCATACTCTAGCCCCCAAGTCTACGACTTATGATAGAATATGTTGTAGACTTAAGTTCCGGCTTACTCGCTTGAACCGGCAATTTGTAAATAAAAACGTTCGATATGCATTAGCCCCCAAGTGCCAAGTGTATTTGCTTGGAAAGTGCTGGGGACTTTAAAATTGCATAATGACTGTTCATCCTATAACCCGGAAATTATGCAGGCTGCTTGCAAGAAGTTTGAAACTGACATCTCCGATCTGAAGACTCACCTGAGGACGCAAGAAACTGAGACCCGGATGGCCAATGCCAAATTTGTGTCCAGTATTGCTGCGCAAGAAAGCTGAAGACGGACTTTGACGCTGAACGGAAAGCTTGGGCCGAAGAAAAGGCTACTCTGGTGAACCGGGCCGAACAGGCGGAGTAGGCTCTGACAGAGAAGACCGCCGAACTCTCCGGCTTAAAGCGCCAAGTGTCCCAGATGGTTGCCGCAATCTTCGGTAAGTCATTTCACCGGCTTTCGTCAAGTTTATAATCTTTATATCTCAGAACTCATCCTTGTCGGCGGCTTATCTTATTCTGTTAAACAGGTCCCAGAAGCGCCAACCTCAACCAAAGTGTGGTAACCAAGTTGAAGGCCGTGTACACCCTGGTGGAGCAACTCTACACCGGGTCACAGCGCGCTTTGGCTGTGGTGGCCCTATCCAATGAGGTGCCGACTCACCTGGTGGAAGTTCTTCGCCGGCTCGCCGTTCTTCCTCAACGTGTCCAAGAGCTACGACGGGCCTCTGCAAGAGCCGGAGCCATAGCCGCTCTGAGCCGGGCCAAGGCGTTCCTTCCAGAACTAGACCTGGCGGACATTGCTCTGGGCTACCCCAGTTTGAAGGAAGACGGCACCCCCTTCGACCAAAGGGACTTTGCAGCCTGCGTGAAGATCGTACGCCCGGTGGCCACTCTGATTGGTAATGATACGGTTCTGACTAAGTACCAGCCGGGTTATGATTCAGAGAATCAGAGGATCCCCACTCCGCGCTATGAAGCCATTAGCTTAGTCCCGCCGACTCGGAAGGACACCTTTGCCCCGGAGATTGACCCGGCCGGGTTAATTGACGAGGAAGCTCAATTTGAAGCTCTGAGCGGCATTGACTGGAAGTCGTCAACCTTCCAGGTCTTGGGAACAGCCGGAGGAGCGGAGAGGAATGAGCCGGAAACTTCAACCCAGCAAGCATCGTAACTCTGCAGGCGGCTTAGTAAACAATGCTTCACCCTTTTGGACTCGATGAGTCTTGTAATAGAGTAGGACCAACACTTTAACTTTGCCGTGCCATCGTGCACATGTTGAATGCTGAATTCCATTGAAGTTGTCTCCTTTATACTTCTCCGGGTCATAATTCATTTTCCTTAAGCTCAAATAGTTGCCTTTAACTATCCTGCCTAGAAGGACAAATCACAAGTCTCTAGGCGGCTTACCGCACTGAGAATCATAGTTTTAGACATATAACTCGGAATATGAATCAAAAAAGACTGGTCCTCAATTATGTCCTTGATATACCCGTAATAACACACTTACCGGCCTGCAAGCACACTTCCGGCTTATATAACCCGGGTAATAAGGTTGGCACCTCAATTCCGGTTTACCAGTTTTAATAACACCGATTGTATTCGACTAGTACTATAAATCAAAGTTAAGCCGGCAAAGTGAGACCCGCCGTGCATACTTGAAATAATCAGAAGAACTCGCTATAAATCAGAAAAACTTAGGGGCTTCCGGTTCGAATACGACCAGAGACCCGTCCCAAAAGGGTTATGCTAGGATTCGAATACGATCATATAGCCCCCAGTGGGTGTGGCGATGCCAATCAAGAGGGTACCGACAGCTATGTTCTCTTTGGTTGGAATACGACCCATGTTTGAACAGGAAGCCCCCAATGACTTTAAGAATTGTTTAACGACGCTGATTCGAATACGATCCACGTCGGTTCCCAAAGGGGGTTGAACTATGATTCAGATATGATCAATGAAAACTCCTCAATGAGCTCGGCACTTTGCCAATCAAATGGGTATCGACAGCTATGTTCTCTTTGGTTCGAATACGACCTATGTTTGAACAGGAAGCCCCCAAGTGACCTTATTGCCTACGGCCAGATTCGAATACGATCATAAGCCGGATTCTCTTTCAATTTATCATGTGATCTTGCCATGGAAACAACACATTCACATTTGTAGGAGAAAAAGGACAGAGGTCCTGCTTTATTGCTTATCATAATATATACACGGCTTAGAGAAATATGTACATTACGAGAGCCGGTGGCTCAAGTGTAGTAAGGTCGAAGCTGAGCTATATTCCACGGCCGACGGGTCTTTTCCTCCAACTTACGTGAATCTTTGTGCTCCCGAATGTCAATGAGGTAATATGGCCCGTTGTGCAAATTCTTGCTGACCACAAAGGGCCCTTCCCAAGGCGGGGATAGCTTATGCGCATCTGTTTGATCTTGGATGAGCCGGAGCACCAGATCGCCTTCCTGGAAGACCCGGGATTTAACCCGGCGACTATCATAACAGCGCAGGTCCTGTTGGTAAATCGCTGAGCGAGCTGCTGCCACATCACGCTGCTCGTCCAACAAGTCAAGAGCATCTTGGCACGCCTATTCATTATCCACCTCAACATAATCCGCCACTGGAGGCGAATCATGACGGATGTCACTGGGGAGGACTGCTTCCGCTCCATAAACCATGAAGAAAGGCGTGAAACCTGTAGACCTGTTAGGAGTAGTGTTGATGCTCCACAACACGGAGGGTAACTCCTCCACCCAACAACCCGGCGTCTGTTGTAAAGGGACCAAAAGCCGGGGCTTGATGCCCTTCAGAATCTCCTGATTATCCCTCTCAGCTTGACCATTGGATTGAGGATGAGCCACTGATGAAACATCAAGTCGGATATGCTCTCGTTGACAAAACTCCTCCATGGCGCCTTTGGATAGATTGGTACCATTGTCAGTTATAATGCTGTGCGGAAAGCCAAAGCGAAAAATCACCTTTTTCATAAATTGAACCGCCGTGGCTGCATCACACTTGCTAACTCGCTCCGCTTCAACCCACTTGGTAAATTTGTCAACTGCCACCAAGAGGTGGGTCCTCTTATCCTTGGACCTTTTAAAAGGCCCAACCATATCAAGCCCCCAGACCGCAAAGGGCCATGTAACTCGGATCATCCTCAGCTCCTGAGCCGGCACATGAGCCCGTCGCGAGAACCTTTGGCAACCATCACATTTACTGACCAAGTCCTCCGCATCAGCATGAGCCGTCAGCCAATAAAAACCATGACGAAAAGCCTTGGCTACAAGATACTTTGAGCCAGCGTGATGGCCACAATCCCCTTGATGAATCTCGCGCAAGATCTCTTGGCCTTCCTCAGGGGAGACACAACGTTGGAACGCTCCCGTAACACTGCGGCGATGGAACTCACCATTGATGACAACCATTGACTTAGACCGCCGGGTTATTTGTCTGGCCAAAGTTTCATCCTCAGGCAAATCTCCCCGGGTCATGTAAGCCAAATAGGGCACTGTCCAGTCCGGTATGATGTGGAGAGCCGCCACCAGTCGTGCCTCCGGGTCAGGGATAGCCAAGTCTTCCTCTGTAGGCAACTTAACAGAAGGGTTATACAGGACGTCCAGGAAAGTATTAGGCGGCACCGGTTTTCGCTGAGAGCCCAGCCGGCTTAAAGCATCAGCCGCCTCGTTCTTCCTGCGATCGATGTGCTCTACTTGGTAACCCTGAAAGTGCCCAGCAATGGCATCAACTTCGCGGCGATAAGCCGCCATGAGAGGGTCCTTAGAGTCCCACTTTCCTGATACTTGTTAAGCCACCAAGTCTGAGTCGCCGAAGCACCTTACCCGGCTCTAGCTCATCTCCTAAGCCATCCGAAGACCGTGGAGCAAGGCCTCGTATTCAGCTGCATTGTTGGTGCAAGGAAACATCAATCGTAGCACATAATGAAACTCGTCACCTTTAGGCGAAGCCAATACGACTCCAGCCCCCGAGCCCTCCAATTGCTTGGACCCATCGAAGTGAATAGTCCAGTATGTGTTGTCCGGCTTTTGTTCGGGCATTTGTAACTCCGTCCAATCATTGATGAAATCCACCAAGGCCTGAGATTTAACAGCAGTGCGTGGCACGTATTTCAGACCATGAGGTCCGAGCTCTATAGCCCACTTAGCGACTCTCCCTGTGGCCTCTCTGTTTTGAATGATATCTCCGAGGGGGGCAGAACTGACCACAGTGATGGGGTGACCCTGGAAATAATGCTTAAGCTTCCGGCTTGCCATGAACACACCATAAACAAGCTTCTGCCAATGCGGATACCGCTGCTTGGACTCAATGAGTACTTCGCTGACATAATAAACCGGCCGCTGAACCGGATGCTCCTTATCCTCTTCCTTGCGCTCCACCACCACGGCCACACTGACGGCTCGTGTGTTAGCAGCCACATACAGCAATAAAGGCTCCTTGTCAACCGGAGCAGCAAGGACTAGGGGCTCGGCCAGCTGCCTCTTCAAATCCTCAAAAGCAGTATTAGCTCCATCATTCCAAACAAAGTCATCAGTTTTCTTCATCAACTGATATAATGGCATAGCCTTCTCCCCCAAATGGCTTATAAAACGGCTTAAAGCAGCAATACGACCCGCCAGGCGCTGGACGTCGTTTATACACGCCGGCTTAGCCAGGGAGGTGATGGCCTTGATCTTCTCCGGGTTAGCTTCAATGCCTCTGTTAGAAACCAAGAAACCCAAGAGCTTTTCTGCAGGAACACCAAAAACACATTTGGCCGGGTTAAGCATCATCTTGTAGACCCGGAGATTATCAAAGGTTTCCCTCAGATCATCTATCAAGGTTTCCTCCTTCCTGGATTTAACCACAATATCATCCACATAAGCATGAACATTGCGCCCAACCTGGTTATGAAGACAGTTCTGCACGCAACGCTGATAAGTCTCCTGTGCACTCTTGAGTCCAAAGGGCATAGACACATAGCAGAAGGCTCCAAAGGGAGTGATGAACGCCGTCTTCTCCTGGTCCTTGACTGCCATTTTAATCTGATGATATCCAGAATAAGCATCCAAGAAACTCAGGCGCTCACAACCCGCCGTAACATCAAGAAACTTAGGGACACGCCTTGTTCAAGTCCGTGTGGTCCACACACATCCGCCAGGTGCCGTTCTTCTTGAGCACGAGCACAGGGTTAGCTAACCATTCTGGGTGAAAGACTTCAACGATAAACCCGGCCGCCAAGAGCCGGGCCACCTCTTCACCAATAGCTTTCCGCCTCTCTTCATTAAACCGCCGAAGGAACTGCCTGACCGGCTTAAATTTCAGATCAACATTGAGAGTGTGCTCAGCGAGTTCTCTAGGTACACCTGGCATGTCAGATGGCTTCCATGCAAAAATGTCCCTATTCTCATGGATGAACTCGATGAGCGCGCTTTCCTATTTTGGATCCAGATTGGCACTGATGCTAAACTGCTGAGATGAATCTCCTGGAACGAAATCAACAAGTTTAGTCTCATCAGCCGACTTAAATTTCATTGCCGGCTCATGCCCCGTAGTCGGCTTTTTCAGAGAGGTCATATCTGTTGGGTCAACGTTGTCTTTGTAAAACTTCAACTGCTCTATTGCGCAAACAGATTCTGCATAAGCTGCATCGCCTTCCTCACACACCAGGGCCACCTTCTGGCTGCCGTGAACCGTAATGGTCCCATTATGACCTGGCATCTTGAGCTGTAAATACACGTAACACAGCCGTGCCATGAACTTGGCGTAAGCCGGCCGCCCGAATATGGCATGGTACGGACTTCTTATCTTGACCACCTCAAAGGTCAATTTTTCCACCCTGTAGTTGTGCTCATCTCCAAAGGCCACTTCCAACTCGATCTTGCCGACTGGATAAGCCGACTTACCAGGTACCACCCCATGGAAAATAGTGTTTGACTGGCCGAGGTTCTTATCAATCAACCCCATACGACGGAACGTCTCATAATAGAGGATGTTGATGCTGCTGCCTCCATCCATGAGCACCTTAGTGAACTTATATCCTCCCACCTGAGGAGCCACCACCAAGGCCAAGTGACCCGGATTATCCACCCGGGGAGGGTGATCCTCCGTACTCCACACTATAGGCTGCTCAGACCGCCGCAAGTAACGTGGAACCGCCGGCTCAACAGCATTCACAGCCCTCTTATGAAGCTTCTGATCTCGCTTACACAGACTGGTGGTAAACACATGATACTGTCCACCGCTAAGCTGCTTTGGATTGGTCTGATAACCTCCCTGCTGCTGTTGATGACCCTGGCCAGACTGCTGATTAAAGCCCCCTTGACCGTTCTGAGGATTAGAATTTGAGCCGCCGCCCGGGCCATGAAAACCGCCGGTGCCTGAGCCACCGCCCAGGCCATTTCTCGATTTTACTCTAGATATCAATCCTTAATTCGGCCACCCGTGCCCACATTAAGGCTCGGGGGCTACTGGGCTTTGCACTCATTATTTACAAATATTAAAGGGGCACATCAATCCCCTGATCTGGTGTTGCCACCCGACCAGTGTCTCGGGGGCTACTGCATTGCCTATTCAATGTAGAAAATTCAAAGGGCTCGGTGTTCGGCCTGATCGAACTATGGGAAAGCGCGTCTTCGGACAAGAATAAGTACCATCTGGACCTATCTGGCATCAAGCTAATATATCATGGCGACTTCTCACGATCCTCTCTCAGGGGCCCGTTCGCCGATCACTATTATCTCTAATGTATTACACTGCGTTTCTATTCCGACGTGTGCTACCGAGCTAGGAGTTGCCACCCGACCAGAGTCTCAGGGGCTTCCAGGATCAGCGGTTTCATGTTTTCCTTCAGGTGCATCTCGGGTTTTAGACCGACACACACCTTGAGGGATACTAATTATACATGTTGACAGCTAATAAATTTACGCGCATCGGAAATAAAATCCGTAAACAAACAGCCCAAGCCCGAGGTGGTGCACAACCTTGGAGGTAGTCCGGCATAAAGCTCGGATTTGAATGGCTGGCTCCGTAGAGGGCATTTCCGGCATTAATCTCGGCTAAACTCCTTCAACTTTTTTGAACCAAGGTGATCTATGACACCTCGGATATGGTCCAGCATTGGAGCTCGGATACAGTCCGGCGTTGGAGCTTGGACACAGTCCGGCGTTGGTTCTTGGCTGCAAAGGATACCTCGAATGCAGTCCGGCGTTGGGGCTCGGATGCAAGAGGACACCGCCGCACGGGAACAACATTAAACCCGAGGCGTGGCATAAAAATAACAAGGCATTGATAAAAGGCCGAAGACATAAAGGGCTCCTCGGATACCCGACGTATAAACTCGTCAGATTTAGCTCGGCAATCCTCAAGATAGATGATGGGAAAATTTGTTGAACCAGTTTTCAAGACTGACGACCGAAGATGAAGAACAGTTCGGAAGAATCGAGGAGCGTCCCTAACTTGAAGACTGGTTCAGGGGGCTACTGACGGTGTCCTGGACTAGGGGGTACTCACCACGTCATCTCCCGATCTGTTAGATTGGGCCGAGGACCCCCATGGCCGTATACTCATGGGCCAGTTCGGGCAGCTGCCGCATACAAAGAGGATTCCACAAGACTTGGTGATCAAGACAAGGACTCCTCCCCACCGGCGTATTCGGCTAGGACTCTTGTTATCCTAGGCCTCTGGAGCATTATATAAACCAAGGCCAGGCTAGTCGATAGATATATACAACAATCATAATCATAGGCTAGCTTCTAAGGTTTAGCCTCTACGATCTCGTGGTAGATCAACTCTTGTAATACTCATATCATCAAGACCAATCAAGCAGGAAGTAGGGTATTACCTCCATCGAGAGGGCCTGAACCTGGGTAAAGATTGTGTCCCCCATCTCCAGTTACCATCGATCCTAGACGCATAGTTCGGGACCCCCTACCCGAGATCCGCCGGTTTTGACACCGACACCGCGCCCGCCAACCGTAGGAAAAGGGATTCTTCGTGATCCCGTAGGTTTCGTTTCCCCCGACAGCTACTGAAGGAGTCCTGCATTAGGGGGATCCTCTGGTGTCCGGTCTATTCGATATGGGCCGGACTGATGGGTCATGAAGACGAAGCAGAAGACCACCTATTGTGTCCGGGTAGAACTCCTATGTGCGTAGGACGGCAAGTTTGGTGTGCAGGTGTAATACTCCTTTCCTCTGTGAAACGACTTTGTATAACCCTAGGCCCCTCCGGTGTGTATATAAACCGGAGGGTTTAGTCCATTGAGGCTATCAGAATAACATAGGCTAGACGACTAGGGTTTGGCCATTATGATCTCGAGGTAGATCAACTATTGTAACCCCCTATACTCATCGAATACAATCAAGCAGGACATAGGGTTTTACCTGCTTTAAGAGGGCCCGAACCTGGGTAAACACCGTATCCCCATTGTCCCTTGTTACAATTGATCCTTGGACTCATAGCTTGGGCCCCCCCTACCCGAGATCTGCCGGTTTTGACACCGACAGGCGCCGACTCTTGGCTCCTTGCCACCCTACTCTCCTCGATTGCTTCCTTTCTTGCCGGCACAATAGACTCCATGGCGTTCTTTATCTCCTCATCTCCTTCCTTCTTCTTCTTCTTCTTCTTCTTCTTCTTCTTCTTCTTCTTCTTTTCGTTTGCTAGTTTTTCTTCATTTGGTCTTTTTGGCTTGGAGTAGGCAACCGAGTTTGGTGTAGGGCTCCTCTTGCGCGCTGAACCAAGTTTACCGTGCGAGCGATTTTAGCACGGCTACTGAAGCACCAATTTCAGTCCCACACGCGCAATATAGTCGTTTTATACAACTCGCGACTAATCTAGCGCGCCTGTTGGAGATGCTCTCAATGGCTCTCGCGGCAACGCCAAGCTCCAGTGACCAGGCTAGGCGCACAACCACACCTGGTCTTCATCCCAAGCGCCGACATGGGCCACATCCACCCTTTCTCCCGCTTCATCGCCGCCCTCGTGAGCCAAGGCGTAGTCGACATCTCCGTCGTGACAGTGCTCCCGACGGTCTCCGAGGACGAGGCCGACCACTTCACGGCGTTCCCCACCATCTGACGCATCGACTTCAATCTACTTCCGCTCGATGCCGCCACCCTTGCCGGCATGGTCCCCTTCCTCCTGCGGTGGGATTCCCTGCGCCGCTCCGCCCACCTCCTTGGCCCGCTCATCTGTGGTGCCGCGTCGTAAGCATCGGCCATCGTCATCGACGTAAACATGGCTTCCTAGGTCATCCCCGTAGCCAAGAACGAGCTGCAGCTCCTGTGCCACATCCTCTTCATCTCATGCGCGACCATGATGTCCTTCCTGGCCTAGTTGCCCACCTACGTTGACGGCGCCGACACAGATCACCTCACCGGGGACGTCGACGTCCCCGGCATTGAACACCTCCCGGTGGATTACCAGCTGTAGGTGCTGCGTGATGCCTGCTTGAACTACGCCGGTATTTCCCCAAAGAGGAAGGATGATGCAGCACAACAGTGGTAGGTATTTCCCACAGTGATGAGACCAAGGTTATCGAACTAGTAGGAGAACCACGCAACACTACGTGAACGGCACCTGCACACAAGTAACAAATACTCACAACCCGACGTATTAAAGGGGTTGTCAATCCCTTTGGCGTAAAGGCGCCAGAAATTGGCAAGTGGACGTGAGAAAGTTGTAATAAATTGATAGATAGATCGCCAGATAAAATAAAGTGCAGCAAGGTATTTTTGTATTTTTGGTTTAACGGATCTGAAAATAAAAGGAAATAAAAATAGATCGCAAAGGCATATATAATAAAGAAGAGACCCGTGGGCCGTATATTTCACTAATGGCTTCTCTCGAGAAAAATAGCAAACAGTGGGTAAACGAATTACTGTTGGGCGATTGATAGAACTTCAAATAATCATGACGATATCCAGGCAATGATCATTATATAGGAATCACGTCGAAGATTAGTAGACCGACTCCTGCCTGCATCTACTACTATTACTCCACACATCGACCGCTATCCAGCATGCATATAGTGTATTAGGTTCATGGAGAAATGGAGTAATGCAATAAGAACAATGACGTGATGTAGACAAGATCTTGTTATCCTTAATGGCAACGATACATACATGTCGGTTCCCCTTCTGTCACTGGGATCAAGCACCGTAACATCGAACCCATCACAAAGCACCTCATCCCATTGCAAGATAAATAGATCAAGTTGGCCAAACAAAACTCAAATATCGGAGAAGAAACACGAGGCTATAAGCAATCATGCATATAAGACATCAAAGAAGACTCAAATAACTTTCATGGATAAAAAGATAGATCTAATCATAAACTCAAACTTCATCGGATCCCAACAAACACACCGCAAAAAGAGTTACATCATATGGATCTCCAAGAGACCATTGTATTGAGAATCAAAAGAGAGACATGAAGCCACCTAGCTACTAACTACGGACCCTTAGGTCTACAAAAGTCTACTCACGCATCACCGGAGAGGCACCAATGGGCATGATGAACCCCTCCATGATGGTGTCTAGATTGGATCTGGTGGTTCTGGAACTTGTGGCAGCTGGAATTGATTTTCGTCGACTCCCCTAGGGTTTCAGGAATATTGGGGTATTTATAGAGTAAAGAGGCGTTTCGGGAGGCCAACGAGGTGGGGCGTGCCCTGGTGTCTTGAGCTCACCCCGGGCTCCCTCTTCGGTACTTCTTTGGCCCACTAGATGTCTTCTGGTCCAAAAAATCAACAAAAAGTTTCGCTGCGTTTGGACTCTATGTAGTATTGATTTCCTGCGATGTAAAAAACATGCAGAAAACAACAATTGGCACTAGGCACTATGTCAATAGGTTAGTACCAAAAAATGATATAAAATGACTATAAAATGATTGTAAAACATCCAAGAATGATAATATAACAGCATGGAACAATCAAAAATTATAGATACGTTGGAGACGTATCAGCATCCCCAAGCTTTATTCCTGCTCGTCCTCGAGTATGTAAATGATAAAAACAGAATTTTTGATGTGGAATGCTGCCTAACATGTTCATCACATATTCTTTTCCTTGTAGCATGGACATTTGGACTTTTATATGGTTCAAAGCAATAGTCTAGCTTTGCTATGAGACTTAAATACTCAAGCATATCAACAAGCAACCATGTCTTTCAAAATATCAATGCTAAAATAAATTATCCCTAGCCCATTATGCTCAGTCATTGATCCATTCATGAAACACACTCGCATATTAGCTACACCCAATGCTCAAGTATGATCATAGTGCCCCTTAGTTGGTGCTTTATAAGAGAAGATGGAGACTCAAATAAAAAGTAAAAATTGCATAAAGTAAAAGAAAGGCCCTTCGCAGAGGGAAGTAGGGATTTGTAGAGGTGCCAGAGCTCAAAGCGAAAAAGATAGAGATAAAAACATTTTGGGAGGCATGCTTTTCCTGTCAACGAGAATGATGAGTAGTTCCCAATACTTTGCATGCTAGATATATCATAGGCAGTTCCCAAACAGAAATTGAAGTTTATTCCTTTTTCAACCATACTTTCACTTTCCATGGCTAGTCGTATCCACGGGTTCCTTCCATACCAACACTTTCCAAGGAATTTATTATTTGACAACATAAAGGAAATTCATTTTTCATTTTAGGACTGGGCGTCCCTAATACCTTTGCCTTACTCTCGTGCAATGACAAGATAAACACTCATCATGAGAATAACATATCTAGAATGGAAATATATTAGCCACCCCTACCATTTCATGAGCGGTACGAGCACACAAAAGAGAAATTTATTTTTAAAATTAGAGATGGCACATACAAATTTGCTTAGAATGGCACAGAAATACCGCATATAGGTAGGTATGGTGGACTCTTGTGGCAAAACTGGTTTAAAGGATTTTGGATGGACAAGTAGTGATCATACTTAGTGCAAAATGAAGGCTAGCAAAATATTGAGAAGCGACCAACCAAGAAATGAAAAATCTCATAAGCGAGCATTAAGCATAAATAACACCGAATAATGCACCACAAGTAGGATGTAATTTCATTGCATAACTATTGACTTCCGTGCTTGCATAGGGAATCACAAACCTTAACACCAACATTCTTACTAAAGCATAATTACTCATCAACATGAATTACATATCACATCATCATATCTCAAAACTATTACAAGGAATCAAGTTTATTTTGTCCAATGATCTACATGAAAGTTTTCATTATATCCTTCTTGGATATCTATGACTTTGAGACTAGTTTCATATGTTGGTTTTTTATAAGCTCAAACAAATATAAGTGAAGGTCATGAGCATAATATTTCTTTCTCTCAAATTAATTTAAGTGAAGCAAGAGAGAATTTCTTAAAAAAAATTACTAACTCTCAAATAAATCTAAGTGAAGCATGAGAACATTTCTTCAAAAATACTAAAGCACACCATGCTCAAAAAGATATAAGTGAAGCACTAGAGAAATTCCATAGCTCATAAAAATTTAAGTGAAGCATAGAGAGCAATTCTAACAAGTCATGGCATAATTTTGGCTTTCTCAAATAGGTGTGTCCAGCAAGGATTCAAGACTTAAAAAAAGCAAACAAGCAAAGACTCATATCATACAAGACTCTCCAAGCAAAACTCATAATATGTGACGAATAAAAATATAGTTCCGAGTAAAATACCGATGGTCGTTAGAAGAAAGAGGGGATGCCACTCGGGCATCCCCAAGCTTAGTTGCTTGCTTCTCTTTGGATAATAGCTTGGGATGCCATGGGAATCCCCAAGCTTGGGCTCTTCTTACTCCTTATTCCTTCATCCATCATAATATCACCCAAAACTTGAAAACTTCAATCACACAAAACTCAACAAAACCTTCGTGAGATCCCTTAGTATAAGAAAACAAATCACTACTATAAGTACTGTGTCAAACCCATTCATATTTTATTCTTACATTATATCTACTGTATTCCAACTTTTCTATGGCAAAAACTCTTCAAAGGAGACCATAGGATCATCAAAACAAGCACACAACGCAAAGAAAACAGAATCTATCAAAAACAGAACAGTCTGAAGCAATCTGGATATTTCGAATACTTCTGTATGTCCAAAACTAATTAGTATTTTATCGCTCTTCTGTTAAAAATGAAACTTATTTTCGTGAGCACAAAAGTTTCTGTTTTTCAGCAAGATCAAATCAATTATCACCCAACAAGATCCTAAAGGCTTTGCTTGGCACAAACATTAATTAAAACACAAAAAACACAATCATAAAAGTAGCATAATTGTGCAAACACTCAAGAATAGAAAGAGACAAAAATAAATTTTATTCATTGGGTTGCCTCCCAACAAGCGCTATCGTTTTATGCCCCTAGCTAGGCATAAGATTTCAATGATGCTCACATGAAAGATAGTAATTGGAACACAAAGAGAGCATCATGTAGCATGTGAAAACACATTTAAGTCTAACATACTTCCTATGCATAGGAATTTTATAAGCAAACAAATCTATAATACCTAAATAGTTCATCCCCACTAACCTATTTCTCTTGACATGCAGCCTATCCACCTCAGCTTGCCACATCATCAGTTGCTCTTAATTATTTTGATCATGCAGGTTACCACATCAACATTTAAAAAATCATGTTTATTCATGTGATTCGACTCTCTAGAAGGTTTCTTCCGTCAACCGATAAGAAGCAGCCCAACAGATACCCATTACTCCATCCCTTCGCATCTCTTACGAAGCAATTATTGACATCTTTAGCACCGTTCCGTTTCCACCTCCCGTACACATCCACTATATTCCCCACCTTCCCCACGGACCACCCAAAGGTCCAATGCATCAGCGTCTCCTCCCCTCCCCTTTCCCAGTGATTCTCCACACCAAGCGTAGCCCGACAGCAACAACATGGTGCCCTCCAACGAATCCACCTGCCACACGGCTGCCAACGGCAGCAGCGGCGAATTACCAGATCTCGGCGTAGCGACGATGTCTACACGGTATGATCTATGGCAATCGGCCCCTACGCCTCCGTCCATGTCCGATGTTCAGATGGCCAACATCCATGGCCGCTCGCGGTGCGCGGCACATGGCCTGGCGGCCCTTGGCCCTTCACTTCTCCCGACGATGCCCGTCCTGCGGCATGGCTGCTGACGGCAGTGGCGGCGCACGGCCTGGCACGACGACATCTGACCCCTGCTACTACCGCAACGATGCATGACCCCTTTTTTCAACCGAGCTCTGCCGAAAAGGTGAGGGAAAATGATATTTTGTTTCTGCTGCATCATTGGAAGATTTGATCCAAAATTTCAGGCGTTGAATCATGATCATCTAGAGTTCAATAAGGTGAGAGAGATCCCAGATTTTTTTATGCTGAAGGCGTTTTGTTGAAAAATTTAACCATAGGATTTTGGACAACGTCAGCATTTAATCAAAAAGGAGATTCTTGGGCAGGTAATAAGAGGTACGTAGCATACTCTTTTTTTTACGTCAATAGCATACTTTTCAATGTAGTAATTCATCCATTTGGTTGATTGCCTCCACTTTGGAGATTATCACCTGCCGAAATGCGTGGTGTGGTCCTTCACGGCATTAAGTGGTGTGCAATTCATGTATGTTGTCTTCATGTGAGGGTGCTGGCCTAGCTGGTACAGGAGACAGTGACATTGTTCGTACCACCTGATCCCATTGTCAACCTCACATTGTGTTTGGGTACTGATCACTGACCATCACCTACATGATTTGGTTCCTGACTGACAGGCTGATCGCCAGGAAGGAGGTGATGCAGACTATTCAGGTGAAGCCCGAGTGGAAGAAGGGAACCAAGGTGACGTTCAAGGGCATGGGTTCAGTTTTCTTCTTCTCATTAGACCAAATTAGCATATGAACCCTATGGCCTTAGCTATTTTACCATCATTTCTTCCATCTTTTTTTGTAGACATCCATGAAGGGTGATTCATGTCACATATGAACATTCCTATACTTAATAAATCGGATTATCATGTATATCCAGAAGATGCATCTATATTCGCCTCCCGTGGATGGTTAAACATTCTGATGTTTATATTGTGAGATATAATAGTGTAAGGATTTTCCTTTACATGGCTGGTTTTTGAAATTCTAACCATGTTTAAATAACTTTGAGAGGTATGCTATTCTGAACTCTGAAGCCCTCTTAATGGATTTTTTTATTGCAAGAATTATGATATATACTTTTGTTAAGCATGTTTCTCATCTCTTGCGTTTCCATAAAATTCTTCTTAATAGATGTTATGTCTTCAAGAATGTTAGCTGCACCTGCATGGCCATAGAGTATTAGTATCTTAGTTCACTTTCTTCTGATAATGATGCTTGCAGTTTTTTTGCAATCTCCAGTGCAGATAGTAGGATTTGTATGTAGGTATCATTGAGCTACTAAGATGACATTGTTTTTACTTTGATGGTGTCTTAAGTCACCACATGCAAAGATTTGTAGGTAGTAGTCACTTCATGTTGTATTTGTTTTACAACCTGCATATTATGTTTGTCCTTCTCAACTTATGTTTCCATGCTAATTCCACTAAAGGGTTGTAATTTTCTCTTTTGGTATTCATGTTATCAAGATATTTGGCTTATCTGAGTCCAAGCAGAAAGAAACTGATTTGCCACGTTCATTCTTGATTAAGATGTTGTACTATTGAGCCAAAACCAGATAAGCAAGAAACATTTTAGAGCCAGTGATTTTATGTATGGATTTGGTTCACATATATTTCAGGGGGGGAATTGCACAACAAGAGACTCCTTCTGTTTGATCATTATAGACTCAACTATTATTTTAAGCTTCGTAAACAACTGAATTTGTTGATGGTTCAATAGCTATACTTTAGTTTGGATTGCACAAGATAGCAACCTGCTCAATATTGTCAAAATAATCTCATTTGCACTTAATGCAATCTCTTAAACATTATTAACCAAACATCCCGCAGCAACGCGCGCGGTTTCATCTAGTTATCAAAACAAGCAAAGACTAGCATATGCAAGGAAGAAGAATAAAAACAGACAATCTCAACATGAAGAGAGGTAATTTAGTAGCATGAAAATCTCTACAACCATATTTCCCTCTCTCATAATAATATATGTGGGATCATATTCAAATTCAACAATATAGCTATCACATAACATATTCTCTACATGATCCACATGCATGCAACAGTTACACTCTTCCAAAATAGTGGGATTATCATCAAATAAAGTCATGAACTCTCCAAGCCCACTTTCATAAAAAAATCATAAGATTGAAGACTCTCCAAATATGTGGGATTATTTTTAACTAAAGTTGACTCTCTTCCAAACCCACTTTGAATATTATCGCAAGCAAATTCATCATGAGGTTTAAATAAAATTTTAAGATCATAAGAATCATTATCACCCCAATCATGATCATTGCAATAAGTAGCAGACATGGCAATATTAGCATCCCCAAGCTTGGGGTTTTGCATATTAGTATCACAACTGACATTAATAGAATTTATAATAACATCATTGCAATCATGCTATTCATCTAAGGAACTATCATGAATCACTTTACAAATTCCTTCTTTTAACACTTCATCACAATTTTCAGATTCATGAATCTCAAGCAAAACTTCATAAAGATGATCTAGTGAACTCAATTCACTAGCAATGGGTTCATCATAATTGGATCTCTTCAAAAGATTAGCAAGTGGATGTGGATCGATATTAATTGATTTTTATCTAGCAAAGATGCAAGCAAATAGAAGACACATGGCAACACAAGCAAACATGAGATCTGACGAGAAAATGGCAAATGAAAAAGAGGGCGAATAAAATGGCAAATTTTTGTGAAGTGGGGGGAGGAAAACGAGAGGCAAATGGCACATAATGTAAATTGCAAGGAGATAAGATTTGTGATTAGGAACCTGGTAGATGTTGATGATGTCTCCCCGGCAACGGCGCAAGAAATTCCTTTTGATGTCAGCTTGAACTACGTCGGTATTTTCCCAAAGAGGAAGGGATGATGCAGCACAACAACGGTAGGTATTTCCCTCAGTGATGAGACTAAGGTTATCGAACCAGTAGGAGAACCACGCAACAGTACGTAAACGACACCTGCACACAAATAACAAATACTCGCAACCCGAAGTATTAAAGGGGTTGTCAATCCCTTTCGAGCAACGGCGCCAAAAATTGGCAAATGGATGAGAGAAAGTTGTAATAAATTGATAGATAGATCGCCAAATAAAATAAAGTGCAGAAAGGTATTTTTGTATTTTTGGTTTAATAGATCAAAAAATAAAAGCAAGGAAAAATAGATCGCAAAGACAAATATAATAAAGAAGAGACCCGAGGGCAGTAGATTTCACTTGTGGCTTCTCTCGAGAAAAATAGCAAACGGTGGGTAAACGGATTACTGTTGGGCAATTGATAGAACTTCAAATAATCATGACGATATCCAGGCAATGATCATTATATATGCATCACGTCCGAGATTAGTAAACTGACTCCTGCCTGCATCTACTACTATTACTCCACACATTGATCGCTATCCAGCATGCATCTAGTGTATTAAGTTCATGGAGAAACGGAGTAATGCAATAAGAACGATGAAATTGTGTAGACAAGATCTATTTATGTAGAAATACACCCCATCTTGTTATCCTTAATGGCAACGATACATACGTGTCGGTTCCCCTTCTGTCACTGGGATCAAGCACCGTCAGATCGAACCCATCACATAGCATCTCTTACCATTGCAAGAGAAATAGATCAAGTTGGCCAAAAAACCAAATATTGGAGAAGAAATACGAGGCTATAAGCAATCATGCATATAAGGGATCAAAGAAGACTCAAATAACTTCCATGGATAAAAAGATAGATCTGATCATAAACTCAAAGTTCATCGGATCCCAACAAACACACCGCAAAAAGAGTTACATCATATGGATCTCCAAGAGACCATTGTATTGAGAATCAAAAGAGAGAAAGGAAGCCATCTATCTACTAACTACGGACCCGCAGGTCTACAAAAGATTACTCACACATCATCGGAGAGGCACCAATGGGCATAATGAACCCCTCCGTGATGGTGTCTAGATTGGATCTGGTTGTTCTGGAACTTGCGGCAGCTGGAATTGATTTTTGTCGATTCCCCTAGGGTTTCTGGAATATTGGGGTATTTATAGAGCAAAGAGGCGGTTCCGGAGGCCACCGAGGTGGGCACAACCGACCAGGGCGCGCCTAGGCCTCCAGGCGCGCCCTGGTGTCTTGTGCTCACCTCGGGCTCCCGCTTCAGTACCTCTTTGGCCCACTGGATGTCTTCGGGTCCAAAAAAATCCACAAAAAGGTTCGCTGCGTTTGGACTCCGTTTAGTATTGATTTCCTATGATGTAAAAAACATGCAGAAAACAGCAACTGGCACTGGGCACTATGTCAATAGGTTACTACCAAAATATGATATAAAATGATTGTAAAACATCCAAGAATGATAATATAACAGCGTGGAACAATAAAAAATTATAGATACGTTGGAGACGTATCACTGCGCGACCCGGACAACCTCTTCACCAAGCAGTTCATCGCCAGCGGCCACGAGATCGTCGAGGCAGATGGCGTTTTCCTCAGCACGTTCGACGCCTTAGAGCCGGAGGCACTCACGGCCCTGCGTGACAGCAAGGTCATTCCGGGTTCCCTCCAGTGTTTGTAGTCGGCCCGCAAAAGTCGACGAGCATAGAAGAGGCGATACATGGCGGTGCCTCTTCACCTACCGCCTGGCTCGACGAGCAGCCGGTGCGCTTGGTTGTGTATGTGGGTACATGGCCTTCAGCAACCGCAACGCGGCCATGCTAGAGCTGATCCACGAGATCGGCGCCGGTCTAGAGGCGAGCGGCTGTCCATTCGAGTGGGTGGTCAAGACGACGGTGGTGGACCGCGAAGACACAGCGGAGCTGAACGCCGTGCTGGACGACGGGTTCCTAGGGCGCGTGCATGGGCGTGGCTGATGGAAATGTAGCATGCAATTACAAAAACTTTCCTACACTCACGCAAGATCTATCTAGGAGATGCATAGCAATGAGAGGGGAGAGTGTGTCTACGTACCCTCGTAGACCAAAAGCGGAAGCGTTTGACAACGCGGTTGATGTAATCAAACTTCTTCTCGTTTAGACCGATCAAGTACCGAACGTACAACACCTCCGACTTCTGCACACGTTCAGCTTGATGACGTCCCTCGAACTCTTGATCCAGTAGAGTGTCAAGGAAGTAGATGAGTTCCGTCAGCACGACGGTGTGGTGACGGTGATGGTGAAGTGATCCGCACAGGGCTTCGCCTAAGCATTGCGGGAATATGACCGAGGGTGTAATCTGTGGAGGGAGGCGCCTCCCCCCTTCATATATATAGGTGGGAGAGAGAGGGAGCAGCCAAGGGGGTCGCCCCAAGTAGGCCGAATCCTACTTGGGGTTCCTCCCCAATTCGGCCCCCTTCCTTATTAACCGGAGGGGAAAGGAAAGAGAGAGGGATGAGGGAAGGAAGGGGGAGGCCAAATCCTCCCCTTTCTTTCTCCCTTCCACTCTTTCCTTCTCCTCCTATTTTGGCCTATATGGGGGCGCACCAGCCACTTGTGGGCTGGTCTATCCCTCTCTTGACCCATAAGGCCCATATCTTCACCGGGGGTGCCCGGAACCCCTTCCGGTGATCCGATATGTACCCGATACCATCCGGAACACTTCCGGTGTCCGAATATCATCGTCCTATATATCAATCTGTACCTCTTAACCATTTTGAGACTCCTCTTCATGTCCATGATCTTATCAGGGACTCCGAACAACGTTCGGTCACCAAATCACATAACTCATATAATACAAAATCGTCATCGAACATTAAGCGTGCGGACCCTACGGGTTCGAGTACTATGTAGACATGACCGAGACACCTCTCCGGTAAATAACCAATAGCGTAACCTGGATGCTCATATAGGCTCCTACATATTCTATGAAGATCTTTATCGGTCGAACCGTAATGACAACATACGTTATTCCCTTTGTCATCGGTATGTTACTTGCCTGAGATTCGATCGTCGGTATCTTCATACCTAGTTCAATCTTGTTACCGGCAAGTCTCTTTACTCGTTCCGTAATACATCATCCTGCAACTATGTCATTAGTCACTTTGCTTGCAAGGCTTCTTATGATGTGTATTACCGAGAGGGCCCACAAATACCTCTGTGATACTCGGAGTGACAAATCCTAATCTCGATCTATGCCAACCCACCAAACACCTTCAGAGATACCTGTAGAGCATCTTTATAATCACCCAGTTATGTTGTGACGTTTGATAGCACACAAGTATTCCTCCGGTATCCGGGAGTTGCATAATCTCATAGTCAAAGAAATATGTATATGACATGAAGAAAGCAATAGCAATAAAATTGAACGATCAATATGATAAGCTAACAGACGGGTCTTGTCCATCACATCATTCTCCTAATGATGTGATCCCGTTCATCAAATGAAAATACATGTCTATGGTTAGGAAACTTAACCATCTGTGATTAACGAGCTAGTCTAGTAGAGGCTTACTAGGGACACGGTGTTTTATCTATGTATTCACACATGTATCAAGTTTCCGGTTAATACAATTATAGCATGAATAATAAACATTTATCATGATATAAGGAAATATAAAACAACCACTTTATTATTGCCTCTAGGGCATATTTCCTTCAGTCTCCCACTTGCACTACAGTCAATAATCTAGTTCACATCGCCATGTGATTTAACACCAATAGTTCACATCTTTATGTGATTAACACCCATAGTTCACATCGCCATGTGACCAACACCCAAAGGATTTACTAGAGTCAATAATCTAGTTCACGTCGCTATGTGATTAAGACCCAAAGAGTACTAAGGTGTGATCATGTTTTGCTTGTGAGAGAAGTTTAGTCAACGGGTCTGCCATATTCAGATCCGTATGTATTTTGCAAATTTCTATGTCTACAATGCTCTGCATGGAGCTACTCTAGCTAATTGCTCCCACTTTCAATACGTATCCAGATTGAGACTCAGAGTCATCTAGATCGGTGTAAAAGCTTGCATCGACATAACTCTTTACGACGAACTCTTTATCACCTCCTGATATGTCTCCAACGTATCTATAATATTTTATCGTTCCATGCTATTATATTATCTGTTTTGGATGTTTAATGGGCTTTAATATGCTCTTTTATATTATTTTTGGGACTAACCTATTAACCGGAGGCCCGGTGCCAGTTGCTGTTTTTTTGCCTATTTCAGTGTTTCGCAGAAAAGGAATATCAAACGGAATCCAAACGGAATGAAACCATCGCGAGGATATTTCTTGGAACAAACGCAATCCAGGACACTTGGAGTGGAAGTCAGAGATGCAACGAAGCGGCCACGAGGCAGGAGGGCGCGCCTGGGGGGTAGGCACGCCCCCACCCTCATGGGCCCCTCGTAACTCCACCGACCTACTTCTTCCGCCTATATATACACTTATACCCTGAAAACATCGAGGGGAGCCACGAAACCACTTTTCCACCACTGCAACCTTCTATACTCGTGAGATCCCATCTTGGGGCCTTTTCCGGCGCTCCGTCGGAGGGGGAATCGATCACGGAGGGCTTCTACATCAACACCATAGCCTCTCCGATGATGTGTGAGTAGTTTACCACACACCTTCGGGTCCATAGTTATTAGCTAGATGGCTTCTTCTCTCTCTCTTTGGTTCTCAATACAATGTTCTCCTCGATGTTCTTGGAGATCCATTTGATGTAATACTTTTTGCGGTGTGTTTGCCGAGATCCGATGAATTGTGGGTTTATGATCAAGATTATCTAGGAACAATATTTGGTTCTTCTCTGAATTCTTATATGTATGATTTAATATCTTTGCAAGTCTCTTCGAATTATCGGTTTAGTTTGGCCTACTAGATTGATCTTTCTTGCAATGGGAGAAGTGCTTAGCTTTGGGTTCAATCTTGCGGTGTCCTTTCCCAGTGACAGTAGGGGCAGCAAGGCACGTATTGTATTGTTGCCATCGAGGATAAAAAGATGGGGTTTATATCATATTGCTTGAGTTTATCCCTCTACATCATGTCATCTTGCCTAATGCGTTACTCTGTTCTTATGAACTTAATACTCTAGATGCATGCTGGATAGCGGTCGATGTGTCGAGTAATAGTAGTAGATGCAGAATCGTTTCGGTCTACTTAACACGGACGTGATGCCTATATTCATGATCATGCCTAGATACTCTCATAACTATGCGCTTTTCTATCAATTGCTCGGCAGTAATTTGTTCACCCACCGTAATATATGCTATCATGAGAGAAGCCACTAGTGAAACCTATGGCCCCCGGGTCTACTTTACATCATATAAGTTTCCAATCTATAATTCTCGTTTACTATTTATTTATTTTGCAATCTTTATTTTCCAATCTATACAACAAAAATACCAAAAATATTTATCTTATTATCTTTATCAGATCTCACTTTTGCAAGTGGCCGTGAAGGGATTGACAACTCCTTTATCACGTTGGTTGCAAGGTTCTTGATTGTTTGTGCAGGTACTAGGCGACTTGCGTGTAGTCTCCTACTGGATTGATACCTTGGTTCTCAAAAACTGAGGGAAATACTTACGCTACTTTGCTGCATCACCCTTTCCTCTTCAAGGGAAAACCAACGCATGCTCAAGAGGAAGCAAGAAGGATTTCTGGCACCGTTGCCGGGGAGGTTTACGCCAAGTCAAGTCAAGATTTGATCTCCCGTCAACTTGCCAATTTCTGGCGCCGTTGCCGGGGAGATCTACGCTCATGTCAAGACATATCAAGTACCCATCACAAACTCTTATCCCTTGCATTACATTATTTGCCATTTGCCTCTCGTTTTCCTCTCCCCCACATCACCTTTGCTGTTTTATTCGCTCTTTTCCATTCGCCTCTTTTTGCTTCCGTTTGTGTGTTCGCTCTTTGTGCGGTTTGTTGCCATCATGTCTGAAACTGGGGAGGTTATCGTTGAAAAGGATAATAGTAACAACGGGGGAAACTTTGATGCTTTTGATAATCCTCATGAGGAACCTACTATTTTACACACTAAAAAGTTTCAGATTAGTAGTGGTAATATTATTGGAAAAGGAGTTATTCAAGATTTCTTTACTTGTGCCGGTGCTCTGCTCACTATGGGTGGGTCTATTCTTCATAGAACTAGTAGTCTTGCGGATGCTATATCTTTGCTCGTAGTTGAACTTGAAAGACAATTTATTCATATGCATCCTTGCATACAAAGGATTTTTCTAGAATTTTCCAATATTGAGCATTCTTCTGTTAAGCGGGGGAAACTTTGATGCTTTTGATAATCCTCATGAAAAACCTACTATTTTACACACTAAAAAGTTTCGGATTGGTAGTGGTAATATTATTGGAAAAGGAGTTATTCAAGATTTCTTTACTTGTGCCGGTGCCCTGCCCACCATGGGTGGGTCTATTCTTAATAGAACTAGTAGTCTTGCGGATGATATATCTTTGCTCGTAGTTGAACTTGAAAGATAGTTTATTCATATGCATCCTTGCATACAAAGGATTTTTCTAGAATTTTCCAATATTGAGCATTCTTCTGTTAAGCGAGCAGCTACTATCTTTTTAGCACATGAGTTCAGATTTATAATGAAAGAGGCCAATGAAATTTTTGCGCATTATAGGGTGGATGCTGGCCGTCCTCCCATAGAAGCTATCCTTTTTAATCAACAAGACATAATGCGTTTACGATCTTTAGATCATGTTGCTTATAAAGAAAACCTTAGAAAGAAGGTTCCTACCGATGTTCTAGTTGATAGAATCTCTGAACTTAATGATAATTTTGCTATTCAGAATAATGAATTAGGATTTCCTCTTGAACAAAGGCTCGTGACTTTTTGCCAAAAGAATGCTTATAATGATGAATTGGTTGTGCAATATGAGGGGCCAAAGGAGGAACCAATACCTCGCGAGCTTGATCTTGGGGACTTTTGTCCCATTAAATTTAGCCTTTTTGATTACTTTTCCCTACCGCAAAGAAAGCTTGCTGCTGAACATATGGAGTATGAGATGAGTTTTCGCGATTTGCCTTATCATTATGGTAATACCTAGATCTATTCTTGCCGTATGCCTAGCAAGGGGCGTTAAACGATAGCGCTTGTTGGGAGGCAACCCAATTTTATTTTTGTTCCTTGCTTTTTGTTCCTGTTTAGTAATAAATAATTCATCTAGCCTCTGTTTAGATGTGGTTTTATGTTTTATTTGGTGTTTGTTCCAAGTAGAACCTTTGGGAAGACTTGGGTTAAGTCTTTGCGATCTTGCTGTAAAAAAGAGAAACTTTAGCGCTCACGAGATTAGATGCCATTTTTTACTGGAGAGTGATTTTAGGTTGATTCTTTTTGCAGATGATTAATAGACAAATTCCTCACGTCCACCAATTTATTTCAGAATTTGTGGAGTTCCAGAAGTATTTATTTGATACATATTTCTACAGACTATTCTCTTTTTGACAGATTCTGTTTTTCGTTTGTTGTTTGCTTATTTTGATGAATCTATGGCTAGTACCGGGGGGTATGAACCATAGAGAAGTTGGAATACTGTAGTTTAACACCAATATAAATAAATAATGAGTTCATTACAGTACCTTAAAGTGGTGGTTTGTTTTCTTACACTAACGGAGCTCATGAGATTTTCTGTTTATGTTTTGTGTTGTGAAGTTTTCAGGTTTTGAGTAAAAATTTGATGGATTTTGGAATAAGGAGTGGCAAGATCCTAATCTTGGGGATGCCCAAGGAACCCCAAGGTAAAATTCAAGGACAACCAAAAGCCTAAGCTTGGGGATGCCCCGGAAGGCATCCCATCTTTCGTCTTCGTCTATCGGTAACTTTACTTGAGGCTATATTTTTATTCACCACATGATATGTTTTTTGCTTGGAGCGTCTTGTATGATTTGAGTATTTGCTTTTTAGTTTACCACAATCATCATTTCTGTACACACCTTTTGGGAGAGACACACATGAATCGGAATTTATTAGAATACTCTATGTGCTTCACTTATATCTTTTGAGCTAGATAATTTGGCTCTACTGCTTCACTTATATCTTTTTAGAGCACGGTGGTGGTTTTATTTTATAGAAATTATTGATCTCTCATTCTTCACTTATATTATTTTGATAGTCTTTTAGAACAGCATGGTAATTTGCTTTGGCTATAAAATTAGTCCTAATATGATAGGCATCCAAGATGGGTATAATAAAAACTTTCATATAGAGTGCATTAAATACTATGAGAAGTTTGATACTTGATAATTGTTTTGAGATATAAAGATGGTGACTTTAGAGTCGTGCTAGTTGAGTAATTGTGAACTTGAGAAATACTTGTGTTGAGGTTTGCAAGTCCCGTAGCATGCACGTATGGTAACCGTTGTGTGACAAATTTGAAGCATGAGGTGTTCTTTGATTGTTTTCCTTATGAGTGGCGGTCGGGGACGAGCGATGGTCTTTTTATACCAATCTATTCCCCTAGGAGCATGCACATAGTGCTTTGGGTTTGATGAATTGTATATTTTTGCAATAAGTATGTGAGTTCTTTATGACTAATGTTGAGTCCATGGATTATACACACTCTCACCCTTCCATCATTGCTAGCCTCTTCGGTACCGTGCATTGCCCTTTCTCACCTCGAGAGTTGGTGCAAACTTCACCGGTACATCCAAACCCCGTGATATGATACGCTCTATCATACATAAGCCTCCTTATATATTCCTCAAAATAGTCACCATACCTACCTATTATGACATTTCCATAGCCATTGCGAGATATATTGCCATGCAACTTTCCACCGTTCCGTTTATTATGACATGCTTCATCATTGTCATATTGCCTTGCATGATCATGTAGTTGACATCGTATTTGTGGCAAGTCCACCATGCATAATTTTTCATACATGTCACTCTTGATTCATTGCATATCCCGGTACACTGCCGGAGGCATTCACATAGAGTCATATTTTGTTCTAAGTATCGAGTTGTAATTCTTGAGTTGTAAGTAAATAAAAGTGTGATGATCTTCATTATTAGAGCATTGTCCCATGTGAGGAAAGGATAATGGAGACTATGATTCCCCCACAAGTCGGGATGAGACTCCGGACGAAAAATAAAAAATAATAATAAAAGAGGCCAAAGAAGCTCAAATAAAAAAAGAGGCCAAAGAAGGCCACCAAAAAAAAGAGAGAAAAAGAGAGAAGGGACAATGTTACTATCCTTTTTTCACACTTGTGCTTCAAAATAGCACCATGATCTTCATGATAGAGAGTCTCTTATGTTGTCACTCTCATATACTAGTGGGAAATTTTCATTATAGAACTTGGCTTGCATATTCCAATGATGGGCTTCCTCAAAATGCCCTAGGTCTTCGTGAGCAAGCGAGTTGGATGCACACCCACTTAGTTTCTTTTGTTGAGCTTTCATACATTTATATCTCTAGTGCATCCGTTGCATGGCAATCCCTACTCCTAACATTGACATCAATTGATGGGCCTCTCCATAGCCCGTTGATTAGCCGCATCGATGTAGACTTTCTCCTTTTTTGTCTTCTCCACACAACCCCCATCATCATATTCTATTCCACCTATAGTGCTATGTCCATGGCTCACGCTCATATATTGCGTGAAAGTTGAAAAAGTTTGAGAATACTAAACTATGAAACAATTGCTTGGCTTGTCATCGGGGTTGTGCATGATGAGAGCATTTTGTGTGACGAAAATGAAGCATGACCAAACTATATGATTTTGTAGGGATGAGCTTTCTTTGGCTATGTTATTTTGAGAAGACATAATTGCTTGGTTAGTATAATTGAAGTATTATTATTTTTATGTCAATATTAAACTTTTGTCTTGAATCTTTCAGATCTAAACATTCATGCCACAATAAAGAAAATTACATTGAAAATTGTGTTAGGTAGCATTCCACATCAAAAATTCTATTTTTATCATTTACCTACTCGAGGACGAGCAGGAATTAAGCTTGGGGATGCTGATACATCTCCAACGTATCTATAATATTTTATCGTTCCATACTATTATATTATCTATTTTGGATGTTTAATGGGCTTTAATATGCTCTTTTATATTATTTTTGGGACTACCCTATTAACCGGAGGCCCAGTGCCAGTTGCTGTTTTTTTCCCTATTTCAGTGTTTCGCAGAAAAGGAATATCAAACGGAATCCAAACGGAACGAAACCTTCGCGAGGATCTTTCTTGGAACATACGCAATCCAGGACACTTGGAGCGGAAGTCAGAGATGCAACGAAGTGGCCACGAGGCAGGAGGGCGCGCCTGGGGTGGTAGGCACGCCCCCACCCTCATGGGCCCCTCGTAACTCCACCGACCTACTTCTTTCGCCTATATACACTCTTATACCCTGAAAACATCCAGGGGAGCCACGAAACCACTTTTCCACCACCGCAACCTTCTATACTCGTGAGATCCCATCTTGGGGCCTTTTCCGGCGCTCCGTCGGAGGGGGAATCGATCACGGAGGGCTTCTACATCAACACCATAGCCTCTCCGATGATGTGTGAGTAGTTTACCACAGACCTTCGGGTCCATAGTTATTAGCTAGATGGCTTCTTCTCTCTCTCTTTGGTTCTCAATACAAAGTTCTCCTCGATGTTCTTGGAGATCTATTTGATGTAATACTTTTTGCGGTGTGTTTGCCGAGATCCGATGAATTGTGGGTCTATGATCAAGATTATATATGAACAATATTTGGTTCTTCTCTGAATTCTTATACGTATGATTTAATATCTGTGCAAGTCTCTTCGAATTATCGGTTTAGTTAGGCCTACTAGATTGATCTTTCTTGCAATGGGAGAAGTGCTTAGCTTTGGGTTCAATCTTGCGGTGTCCTTTCCCAGTGACAGCAGGGGCAGCAAGGCACGTATTGTATTGTTGCCATCGAGGATAAAAAGATGGGGTTTATATCATATTGCTTGAGTTTATCCCTCTACATCATGTCATCTTGCCTAATGTGTTACTCTGTTCTTATGAACTTAATACTCTAGATGCATGCTGGATAGCGGTCGATGTGTGGAGTAATACTGTAGATGCAGAATCGTTTTGGTCTACTTGACACGGACGTGATGCCTATATTCATGATCATGCGTAGATACTCTCCTAACTATGCGCTTTTCTATCAATTGCTCGGCAGTAATTTGTTCACCCACCGTAATATATGCTATCATGAGAGAAGCCACTAGTGAAACCTATGGCCCCCGGGTCTATTTTACATCATATACGTTTCCGATCTATAATTCTCGTTTACTATTTATTGATTTTGCAATCTTTATTTTCCAATCTATTTAACAAAAATACCAAAAATATTTATCTTATTATCTTTATCAGATCTCACTTTTGCAAGTGGCCATGAAGGGATTGACAACCCCTTTATCGTGTTGGTTGCAAGGTTCTTGATTGTTTGTGCAGGTACTAGGCGACTTGCGTGTAGTCTCCTACTGGATTGATACCTTGGTTCTCAAAACTGAGGGAAATACTTACACTACTTTGCTGCATCACCCTTTCCTCTTCAAGGGAAAACCAACGCATGCTCAAGAGGTAGCACCTCCATCACCGAGAAATATTTCCTTAGTCCTCTTAGGTAACTAAGGATAACTTTGAACGCTGTCCAGTGATCCACTCCTAGATCACTATCGTACCTCCTTGCCAAACTCATGGTAAGGTATACAATAGGTCTGGTACACAGCATAGCATACTTTATATAACCTATGGTTGACGCATAGGGAATGACTTTCATTCTCTTTCTATTTTCTGCTGAGGTCGGGTTTTGAGTCTTACTCAACTTCACACCTTGCAACACAGGCAAGACCTCCTTCTTTGACAGTTTCATTTTGAACTACTTCAAAATCTTGTCAAGATATGTACTCATTGAAAAAACTTATCAAGCATCTTGATCTATCTCTATATATAGATCTTGATGCCTAATATGTAAGCAGCTTCACCGAGGTTTTTTATTGAAAAATTCTTATTCAAGTATCCTTTTATGCTATCCAGAAATTCTATATCACTTCCAATCAACAATATGGCATCCACATATAATATCAGAAATGCTACAGAGCTCCCACTCGCTTTCTTGTAAATACAGGCTTCACCATAAGTCTGTATAAAACCATATGCTTTGATCACCTCATCAAAGCGTATATTCCAACTCCGAGATGCTTGCACCAGTCCTTAGAAGGATTGCTGGATCTTGCACACTTTGTTAGCACCTTTACGATTGACAAAACCTTCTGGTTGCATCATATACAACTCTTCTTTAAGAAATCCATTAAGGAGTGCAGTTTTGACGTCCATTTGCCAGATTTCATAATCATAAAATGCGGCAATTGCTAACATGATTCGGACAGACTTTAAGCATCGCTACAGGTGAGAAAGTCTCATCGTAGTCAACTCTTTGACCTTGTCGAAAACCTTTTGCGACGAGTCAAGCTTTATATATAGTAACATTACTATCAGTGTCAGTCTTTTTCTTGAAGATCCATTTATTCTCTATGGCTTGCCGATCATCGGGCAAGTCCACCAAAGTCCACACTCTGTTCTCATATATGGATCCTATCTCAGATATCATGGCCTCAAGCCATCTGTCGGAATCTGGGCTCATCATAGCTTCTTCATAGTTCACAGGTTCGCCATGGTCTAGTAACATGACTTCCAGAACAGGATTACCGTACCACTCTGGTGCGGAACATCCTCTGGTTGACCTATGAGGTTTGGTAGTAACTTGATCTGAAGTTTTATGATCATCATCATTAGCTTCCTCTCTAGTTGGTGTAGGGATCACGGGAACGGATTTCTCTGATGAGCTACTTTCCAAATTGAGAGAAGGTACAATTACCTCATCAAGTTCTAATTTCCTCCCACTCACTTTTTTTGAGAGAAACTCCTTCTCTAGTAAGGTTCCATTCTCGGCAACAAAGACCTTGCCTTCGTATCTATGGTAGAAGGTGTACCCAATTGTTTCCTTAGGGTATCCTATAAAGATGCACTTCTCCAATTTGTGTTCGAGTTTATCAGGTTGAAGCTTTTTGACGTAAGTGTCACAACCCCAAACTTTAAGAAACGACAACTCAGGTTTCTTGCCAAACCACAGTTCATACGGTGTCGTCTCAATGGATTTAGACGGTGCCCTATTTAACGTGAATGCAGATGTCTCTAATGCATAACCCCAAAATGATAGTGGTAAATTGTTAAAAGACATCATAGATCGCACCATATCTAATAAAGTACGGTTACGACGTTCGGACACACCATTACGCTATGGTGTTCCAGGTGGCATGAGTTGTGAAACTATTCCACATTGTTTTAAATGAAGGCCAAACTCGTAACTCAAATATTCGCCTCCGCGATCAGATGTAGAAACTTTATTTTCTTGTTACGATGATTCTCCACTTCATTCTGAAATTCTTTGAACTTTTCAAACGTTTCAGACTTGTGTTTCATTAAGTAGATATACTCATATCTTCTCAAATCATCTGTGAAAGTTAGAAAATAGCGATACCCGCCGCGAGCCTCAACACTCATCGGACCGCATACATCGGTATGTATTATTTCCAATAAGTCATTAGCTCACTCCATTGTTTCGGAGAACAGAGTTTTAGTCATCTTGCCCATGAGGCATGGTTCGTAAGTATCAAATGATTCATAATCAAGTGATTCCAAAAGTCTATCTGCATGGAGTTTCTTCATGCGTTTTACACCAATATGACCAAAACGGTAGTGCCACAAGTATGTTGCACTATCATTATCAACTTTGCATCTTTTGGCATCAATATTATGAATATGTGTATTACTACGATCAAGATTCAATAAACCATTTACATTGGGTGTATGACCATAGAAGGTTTTATTCATGTAAACAGAACAACAATTATTCTCTGACTTAAATGAATAACCGTTTTGCAATAAACATGATCCAATCATATTCATGCTCAATGCACACACCAAATAGCATTCATTTACGTTCAACATTAATCCCGAAAGTAGAGGGAGTATGTTATGGTGATCTTATCAACCTTGGAATCACTTCCAACACATCGTCACCTCATCCTCAACTAGTCCCTGTTCATTTTGTAACTCCTGTTTTGAGTTACTAATCTTAGCAATTGAACCGGTATCAAATGCCTAGGGGCTACTATGAACAATAGTAAAGTACACATCAATAACATGTATATCAAATATACCTTTGTTCACTTTGCCATCCTTCTTATCCGCCAAGTATTTGGGGCAGTTCCGCTTCCAGTGACCATTTCCTTTGAAGTAGAAGCACTCATTTCAGGCTTGGGTCTAGCTTTAGGCTTCTTCATGGGAGCGGCAACTTGTTTGTTGTTCATCTTGAAGTTCCCCTTTTGTCCCTTGCCCTTTTTCTTGAAACAAGTGGTTTTGTTAACCATCAACACTTGATGCTCTTTCTTGATTTCTACCTTCGTTGACTTCATTATCGCGAAGAGCGTGGGAATTGTTTTCGTTATCCCTTGCATATTATAGTTCATCACGAAGTTCTAGTAGCTTGGTGATAGTGACAAGAGAATTCTGTCAATCACTATCTTATCTGGAAGATTAACTCCCACTTGATTCAAGCGATTGTAGTACCCAGACATTCTGAGTACATGCTCACTGGCTGAGCTATCCTCCTCCATCTTGTACGCAAAGTACTTGTCTGAAATACTAATTTCAACTCTTGGAACATCTCATATGCTCAGTGGATTTCAAAACATTTTTGAAATCCCGGTTCTAAGCCGTAAAGCATGGCGCACTAAACTATCAAGTAGTCATCATACCGAGCTTGTCAAACGTTCATAACGTCTGTATCTGCTCCTGCAATAGGTCTGTCACGTAGCGGTGCATCAAGGACATAATTCTTCTATGCAGCAATGAGGATAATCCTCAGATCACGGACCCAGTCTGCATCATTGCTACTATCATCTTTCAACTTTTCTCTAGGAACATATCAAAAAAAAATATAGGAGTTATATCGCAAGCTATTGATCTACAACATAGATATGCAAATACTATCAGGACTAAGTTCATGGTAAATTAAGTTCAATTAATCAAATTATTTAAGAACTCCCACTTAGATAGACATCCCACAAGTCATCTAAATGATACGTGATCCAAATCAACTAAACCATGTCCGATCATCACGTGAGATGGAGTAGTCATCAATGGTGACCATCTCTATGTTGATCATATCTACTATATGATTCGCGTTTGACCTTTCAGTCTCCAGTGTTCCGAGGCCATGTCTGTACATGCCAGGCTCGTCAAGTTTAACCCGAGTATTCCGCATGTGCAAAAATGGCTTGCACCCATTGTATTTGAACGTAGAGTCTATCACACCCGATAATCACGTGGTGTCTCAACACGACAAACTGTCGCAACGGTGCATACTCAGGGAGAACACTTATACCTTGAAATTTTGTTAAGGGATCATCTTATAATGCTACCGCCGTACTAAGAAAAATAAGATGCATAAAAGATAAACAACACATGCAATCAAAATATGTGACATGATATGGCTATTATCATCTTGTGCTTTTGATCTCCATCTCGAAAGCACCGTCATGATCTCCATCGTCACCGGCTCGGCACCTTGATCTCCATCGTAGCGTCGTGGTCGTCTCGCCAACTATTGCTTCTACAACTATCACTAACGCATAGTGATAAAGTAAAGCAATTACATAGCGTTTGCATTTTATACAATAAAGAGACAACCATAAGGCTCCTGCCAGTTTCCGATAACTTTTACAAAACATGATCATCTCATACAATAACGTATATCACATCATGTCTTGACCATATCACATCACATCATGCCCTGCAAAAACAAGTTAGACGTCCTCTACTTTGTTGTTGCAAGTTTTACATGGCTGCTACGGGCTTCTAGCAAGAACCGTTCTTACCTACGCATCAATACCACAACGGTGATTTATCAAGTTTGCTGTTTTAACCTTCAACAAGGACCGGCCACAGTCAAATTTGATTCAACTAAATATGGAGAAACAGACTCCCGCCAGCCACCTTTATGCAAAAATAGTTGCATGTCTATCGGTGGAACCGGTCTCATGAACGTGGTCATGTAAGGTTGATCCGGGCCGCTTCATCCAACAATACCACCGAATCAAAATAAGACGTTGGTGGTAAGAAGTATGACGATCACCGCCCACGACTCTTTGTGTTCTACTCGTGCATATCATCTACACATAGACCTGGCTCGGATGCCACTGTTGGGAAACGTGGCATGCAATTTCAAAAAAATTCCTACGCTCATGCAAGATCTATCTAGGAGATGCATGGCAATGAGATGGGGAGAGTGTGTCTACGTACCCTCTTAGACCGAAAGCGGAAGCGTGACAACGCGGTTGATGTAGTCGAACTTCTTCTCGTTGAGACCAATCAAGTACCGAACGTACAACACCTCCGAGTTTTGCACACGTTCAGCTCGATGACGTCCCTCGAACTCTTGATCCAGCAGAGTGTCGAGGAACTAGATGAGTTCCATATGCACGATGGCATGGTGATGGTGATGGTGAAGTGATCCGCGGAGGGCTTTGCCCAAGCATCGCGAGAATATGACCGAGGGTGTAATCTGTGGAGGAAGGCGGCGCACACGGCTAACAGGTGTTGTTGTGTGTTCTAGGCGCCTCCCCCTTGATATATATAGGTGGGAGGGAGAGGGAGCAGCCAAGGGGGCACCCCAAGTAGGGCGAATCCTACTTGAGGTTCCTCCCAATTCGCCCCCCTTCCTTATTAATCGGAGAGGAAAGGAAAGAGAGAGGGACGAGGGAAGGAACGGGGAGGCCGAATCCTCCCCTTTCCTTCTCCCTTCCACTCTTTCCTTATCCTCCTATTTCAGCCTATATGGGGGCGCACCAGCCCCTTGTGGGCTGGTCTGTCCCTCTCTTGGCCCATAAGGCCCATATTTTTGCCGGGGGTGCCCGGAACCCCTTCCGGTGACTCGATATGTACCCGATACACTCCGGAACACTTCCGGTGTCCGAATATCATCATCCTATATATCAATCTTTACCTCTCGACCATTTCGAGACTCCTCGTCATGTCCGTGATCTCATCCAAGACTTCGAACAACATTCGGTCACCAAATCACATAACTCATATAATACAAAATCGTCATCGAACGTTAAGCGTGTGGACCCTACGGATTCGAGAACTATGTAAACATGACCGAGACACCTCTCCGGTCAATAAACAATAGCGGAACCTTGATGCTCATATTGGCTCCTACATATTCTACAAAGATCTTTATCGGTCGAACCATAATGACAACATACGTTATTCCTTTCGTCATCGGTATGTTACTTGCCCGAGATTCGATCGTCGGTATCTGCATACCTAGTTCAATCTCGTTACTGGCAAGTCTCTTTACTCGTTCCATAATACATCATCCTGCAACTAACTCTATAGTCACTTTGCTTGCAAGGCTTCTTATGTTGTGTATTACCGAGAGGGCCCAGAGATACCTCTCTGATACTCGGAGTGACAAATCCTAATCTCGATCTTTGCCAACCCACCAAACACCTTCGGAGCTACCTGTATAGCATCTTTATAATCACTCAGTTACGTTGTGACGTTTGATAGCACACAAGGTATTCCTCCGGTATCCGGGAGTTGCATAATCTCATAGTCAAAGGAATATGTATATGACATGAAGAAAGCAATAGCAATAAAACTGAACGATCAATATGCTAAGCTAACATATGGGTCTTGTCCATCACACAATTCTCCTAATGCTGTGATCCCGTTCATCAAATGACAACATATAGCAATAAACATTTATCATGATATAAGGAAATATAAAATATATAATTCATGCACAATTTTAAAACTCATGATTTTCATTAAATTTTATTTAATACTCAATGTTGTACTAACTTTACACTAAAGCTTGTACAAAGTTGAGTCATTTATTTTGGGACAGAGGGAGTACTTGTTAATTCCTGACATTTTTCAAAATGTGCATGTGGTTTTTTATTTTCCATACATATTTTTGTGAAAAAGAGGGAAATAAACCGCATTTGCATATGTCATGATATCGTATCATATCATATCATGATACCGTATCATATTAAATCTTATGCTATTATGTGTAACGAATGGCAATAAATAAGTTACTCGGAGCACACTAGCCAAGCAGCTAGACTGGCCCATGTAAAAGGCATGTTGGCGGGAGACTCATCCCGGTTTTGCCCATTTTTTCGTTTCTGTTTTTCTGCATCATGTTTTGTTCCTTTTTTGTTTTTTATTTTCTTAATCTTTTCACCTTTTTCACCCAATGCTTGCACAGGTTTTCAAAAAAGAAATTACTTTTTAACGTTTGTTATGTTTCTCAAATTCGTGATATCTTCCAAATTCACATAGTTATTTTGAAAGTTCTGAACTTATTTTAAAATCCCTGAACTTTTCCACCAGTTCGTGAACTTTTTATGAATCTGCCTACAATTTTCAAATTTAGAATCATTAATTCATCAATAGTTTTCGAAGACATGTCTTGATTTTCTAAATTATGTATGTTTTAAACTGTGAACTCTTTTATATCCAGGAACAATTTTTGAATTCAAAAAACTCACAAATCATTTTTCAGATTTGAGATTTTTTTAAAAATTGAAAGTTATCATTAATTGAAATTAAACAGCTCGAAAAAATGTTGTGTCAAAATGGGTCGCGGCCCCTTGGGGAGCGGGTACGTGTTTCCAACCCTATAATGTATCCCATGCGCCAAATAGAAGAACTCGTAGTCACAAATCCTAGGTATCGCTCATTGTGGGTGCTGCGCCGGTCAATTTGGAGAGCGAGCGAGCGAAGTGTTACACCCGATTTTAGGAACCTTCTGAAAGCGAGCAAGGGAACCGATTTCTTTTTACTATTCTATTTTCGTTTTCCTTTTATTTCCTTTTCTGTTTTTTACAATCCTTATTTTTCCATTTTTGGATTTTGAAAAAAATCACAATTTTTAATTTTAATTTTAAATTTTACAAATTTTCCAAACTTTCAAAAAAATTCATGTTTTTGAAAAAATGTTTGAAATTTCAAAAATTCTTTACAGTTCAAAAAATGGTTGGATCTTCAAAAATGTTCACAATTTTCCTATATAATAAATTTCAAAAAGTATTCGCATTTATCAAAAGTTTTATGAAATTTTTTTATTCACCTAAGCATTCTCGAATTTGCAAAAAAATGAAGTCTTGAAGATATTTTTGAAATTGTGAACTTTTTTTGTTCATGACCATTTTTTGAACTAAAAAACATGAAACCATTTACAAAATTTGAGAAGCTTTTCCCAAATTTAAAATTTGAATTAATTGAAAATGAAACAACTCAAAAAAGAACACAACTACTCACTTTCTCTCTCTCTCTTGCTCTCTCTCTCTCTGTCGCTATCTCTCTCTCTCTTTCTTGGAGAGTCGCACTCGCGGCCGAGGGCCATGTAGTACCTGCCGGACTGAGATGCGGCGCTTCTCGTTGACCGTGAGCGATATGCAGCAGCGCCTGCTCCACATTGTGTCATATAGCCGAGCACACAGACATTGACACCACTAATTGGGCCATCTCCACTAGAGGGCGCTTTCTTAGGTGCTTGAGCAGAGGGAAACAAACATTGGAGTCATGGCGCGAACCCAGTAACGACATGCATCATGGTTCAAATTGTCCGTTCGTTATGATGCCCTAGTTGCATACATCACTCCGGTTTCACTAGGCACCTATTTAGACGGATCGTCTCGCTGCTAACTCTCGTGTCTCGTCCATCCCCGTGTACTTCGATTGTGCTCCTTTAGGCCATCATTGATGCTCAGATTGTGCTTTCATTGATTTTCACATATTCTTGTTGTTGTTGTTGTTGTTGTTGTTGTTGTTGTCGTTGTTGTTGTTGTTGTTGTTGTTGTTGTTGTTGTTGTTGTTGTTGTTGTTGTTGTTGTTGTGTATTGATGTCTACTACGCAACTTTATTCTTGTAGACTCGTGTTGGGCCTCCAAGCGCATAGTTTTGTAGGACAGTAGCAATTTTCCCTCAAGTGGATGACCTAAGGTTTACCAATCTGTGGGAGGTGTAGGATGAAGATGGTCTCTCTCAAACAACCCTACAACTAAATAATAAAAGGTCTCTTGTGTCCCCAACACACCCAATACAATGGAAAATTGTATAGTTGCACTAGCTCGGCAAAGAGATGGTGATAAAAGTGTAATATTGATGGTAGAAATATATTTTTATAATCTGTATAAATAAAAACAGCAAGGTAGCAAATAGTAAACGGGCACAAAAACGGTATTCCAATGCTTGAAAATGAGGCCTAGGGTCCGTACTTTCCCTAGTGCAATCTCTCAACAATGCTAATATAATGGGATCATATAACCATCCCTCAAAGTGCGATGAACAAATCAGTCCAAAGTTCCTATCTAGCGGAGAACATAAGACGGAATTGTTTGTAGGGTACGAAACCACCTCAAAGCTATTCTTTCCGATCAATCTATCCCAGTGTTCGTACTAAAATAACACCAAGCTATTCTTTACGATCGATCTAACCAAGAGTTCGTACTAAAATAACACCAAAGCAAATTCAGATTCGTAATATTCAATCCAACACAAAAAACTTCAAAGAGTGCCCCAAGATTTCTACCGGAGAAACAAAGACAAGAACGTGCATCAACCCCTATGCATAGATTACCCCAATGTCACCTCGGGAATCCCTGAGTTGAATGCTAAAACATATATCTAGCAAATCAATATGATACCCCATTGTCACCACGAGTATTCATATGCAAGACATATATCAAGTGCTCTCAAATCCATAAAACTATTCAATCCGATAAAATGAAATCTCAGAGGGAAAACTCAATTCATCACAACAAGATAGAGAGGGAGAAACACCATATGATCCAACTATATTAACAAAGCCCGCGATACATCAAGATCGTGACATCTCAAGAACACAAGAGAGAGAGAGAGATTAAACACATAGCTACTGGTACAAACCCTCAGCCCCGAGGGTGGACTACTCCCTCCTCATCATGGTGGCCACCGGGATGATGAAGATGGCCACCGGTGATGATCTCCCCCTCTGGCAGGGTGCCGAAACGGGCTCTAGATTTGTTTTCATGGATACAGAGGCCACCGAGGGTTTTCAGAATATTTGGGAATTTATAGGGTAAAGAGGGGGTGCGGGAGGCCACCGAGGTGGGCACAACCCACCTGGGCGCGCCCTGGTGGGTTGTGCCCCCCTCGGGGCACCGCCCAAGTGCTGCTCTGGCCTATCGGGAGTCTTCTGGTCCATAAAAAATGCACAAAAAGTTTCGCTACGTTCGGACTCCGTTTGATATTGATTTCCTGCGATGTAAAAAAACAAGCAAAAAACATCAACTGGCACTGGGCACTAGGTCAATAGGTTAGTCCCAAAAAATGATATAAAGTTGCTATAAAATGATTGTAAAACATCCAAGAATGATAATATAATAGCATGGAACAATCAAAAATTATAGATACATTGGAGACGTATCAGCATCCCCAAGCTTAATTCTTGCTCGTCCTCAAGTAGGTAAATGATAAAAACAGAATTTTTGATGTGTAATGCTGCCTAACATGTCATCTCATATTATTTTCTTTATAGAATGGACATTAGGACTTTTATATGGTTCAAAGCAATAGTCTAGTTTTGACATGAGGACTTAAATACTCAAGCATACCAACAAGCAACCATGTCTTTCAAAATATCAACGCTAAAATAAGTTATCCCTAGCCCATCATGCTCAATCATTGATCCATTCATGAAACACACTTGCATATTAGCTATACCTAATGCTCAAGTACGATAATGGTGCCCCCTAGTTGGTGTTTTTATAAGAGAAGATGGAGACTCGAAATAAAAATTGCATAAAGTAAAAGAAAGGCCCTTCATGGAGGGAAGTAGGGATTTGTAGCGGTGCCAGAGCTCAAAGCGAAAAACATAGAGATAAAAACATTTTGGGAGGCATACTTTTCCCACCAACGAAAACGACTTAGAGTTCTCAACACTTTCCATGCTATATATATCATAGGCGGTTCCCAAATAGAAGATAAAGTTTATTCCTTTTCCACCATACTTTCACTTTCCATGGCTAGCCGTATCCACGGGTGCCTTCCATACCAACACTTTCCAAGAAATTTATTATTTGTCAACATAAAGTAAATTCATTTTTTCATTTCGGGACTGGGCATCCCTAATACCTTTGCCTTAGTCTCGTGCAATGACAAGTGAATAAACACTCATCATGAGAATAACACATCTAGCATGGAAAATATTAGCCACCCTCACCGCCTCGCGAGCGGTACGAGCACACAAAAGAGAAATTATTTTGAAAATTTGAGATGGCACATACAAATTTTCTTAGAACGGCAAAAGAATACCGCATATAGGTAGGTATAGTGGACTCATGTGGCAAAACTGGTTTAAAGGATTTTGAATGCACAAGTAGTGATCATACTTAGTGCAAAATGAAGGCTAGCAAAAGATTGAGAAGCGACCAACCAAGAAACGAATAATCTCATAAGGGAGCATTGAGCATAATTAACACCGAATAATGCACCACAAGTAGGATGTAATTTCATTGCACAACTATTGACTTCCGTGCTTGCACAGGAAATCACAAACCTTAACACCAATATTCTTACTAAAGCATAATTACTCATCAACATGACTCACATATCACATCTTCATATCTCAAAACTATTACGAGGAATCAAGTTTATTTTGTCCAATGATCTTGATGAAAGTTTTTATTATATCCTTCTTGGATATCTATCACTTTGGAACTAATTCTCATGTGTTGCTATTGATAAGCTCAAACAAACATAAGTGAAGATCATGAGCATAATATTTCTTTCTCTAAAATTAATTTAAGTGAAGCAAGAGATAATTTTTTCAAAAATACTAAAGCACACCGTGCTCAAAAAGATATAAGTGAAGCACTAGAGAAAATGACAAGCTACTCCAAAAAGATATACGTGAAGATCAAGCGAGTAGTTAAGTAAATAGGTAGCAATGAGAGGACTCTCTCTTATTTAAAAACTTTCAGATCTAAGTAAATTATTAAAACAGCAAGCAAAAACAAATAAAATGACATTCTAAGAATAGCACACATTATGTGAAGAAGCAAAAAACTTAGGCTCAACCGATACTAACTGTTAATTGTTGAAGAAGAAAGGTGGGATGCCTACCGGGGCATCCCCAAGCTTAGATGCTTGAGACTTCTTGAAATATTATCTTGGGATGCCTTGGGCATCCCCAAGCTTGAGCTTTTGTGTCTCCCTAATTCCTCTCATATCACGGTTTTCCTAAATCTCAAAAAGCTTCATCCACACAAAACTCAACAAGAACTCGTGAGATAAGTTAGTAAAATCTCAAAAAGCTTCATCCCCAAGCTTAGTTGCTTGGATATTCCTTGAATATTACCTTGGGGTGCCTTGGGCATTCCCAAGCTTAGGGTCTTGTCACTCCTTATTCTCCTCATATCGACATCTCACCCAAAACTTGAAAACTTCGATCACACAAAACTTAACGGAACTTCATGAGATAGGTTAGTATGATAAGGAGCAAAACCACTCACTTTTGGTACAGCCAAAGACAAGATTCATAATTGTTTCCACACAATGCCTACTTTAGCATATCATTTCCACAATTTATATTGAGCAATATAATCCATAGAAACTAGAAAACAAGCAAACTATGCATTGAAAACAGAATCTGTCAAAAACAGAACAGTCTGTAGTAATCTGTACTCGAACCATACTTCTGCTACTCCAAAAATTACGAAAAATTAGGAAAGCCTGGGAAATTTGTCTATTAATCTTCTGCAAAAAGAATCAGTATTTTATCATGCTTCTGTTAAAGATGAGAATTGTTTTCCTGAGCGCAAAATTTTCTATTTTTTAGCAAGATCAAATCAACTATCACCATAGACCATCCCAAAGGTCTTACTTGGGACTTTATTGAAAAGAAAGCTATAAAACATGATTACTACAATAGATTAATCATGTGAACACACAAAAACAGTAGGTAAAAGTGTTGGGTTGTCTCGCAACAAGCGATTTTGTTTAATGCCTTTTAGCTAGGCGTGATGATTTCAATGATGCTCACATAAAAGATAGGGATTGAAACATAATGAGAGCATCATGAATCACATTGCAAAGCACATTTAAGTCTAACCCACTTCCTATGCATAGGGATTTTGTGAGCAAACAACTTATGGGAATAAGAATCAACTAGCATAGGAAGGCAAAACAAGCATAACTTCAAAACTTTGAACACATAGAGGAAAATTGATATTATTGCAATTCCTACAAGCATAAGTTCCTCCCTCATAATAATTTTCAGTGGCATCATGAATGAATTCAACAATATAACCATCACATAAAGCATTCTTTTCATGATACATAAGCACAGAAATTTTGTTACTCTCCACATAAGCAAGTTTATTCTCATCAATAGTAGTGGGAGCAAACTCAACAAAATAACTATCATGGGAGTGAAAATTAAAATCATGATGACAAGTTCCATGGTTATCATTATTCTTTATAGCATACATGTCATCACCATAATCATCATACATAGCAACTTTGTTGTCATAGTCAATTGCAACCTCTTCCAAAATAGTGGATTCATCACTAAATAAAGTCATGACCTCTCCAAAACCACTTTCATCATTATAATCATCATAAATAGGAGGCATGCAATCATTATAGCAAATTTGAACATCAAAACTTGGGGGACTAAAAATATCATTTTCATCAAACATAGCATCCCCAAGCTTGTAGCTTTGCATATCATTAGCATCATGGATATTCAAAGAATTTATACCAACAACATTGCAATCATGCTTGTCATTTATGCCAAACATTTTATTGAATTCTTCTTCTATCAATTGAGCACAATTTTTATTTCCATCATTTTCACGAAAGACATTATAAAGATGAATAATATGATGCAACCTCAATTCCATTTTTTGTAGTTCTCTTTTTGTAAGCCAAACTAGTGATAAACAGGAAACTAAAAGATTCGATTGCAAGATCTAAAGATATACCTTCATGCACTCACCTCCCCAGCAACGACGCCGGAAAAGAGCTTCGTTGACGGAATGTGAGTGCCGCTTACCTAACCTCCCCAGCAACGGCGCCAGAAAAGAGCTTGATGTCTGCTACGCAACTTTATTCTTGTAGAATCGTGTTGGGCCTCCAAGCACAGAGTTTTGTAGGACAGTAGCAATTTTCCCTCAAGTGGATGACCTAAGGTTTATCAATCCGTGGGAGGTGTAGGATGAAGATGGTCTCTCTCAAACAACCCTGCAACCAAAGAATAAAAAGTCTCTTGTCTCCCCAACACACCCAATACAAATGGCAAATTGTATAGGTGCACTAGTTCGGCGAAGAGATGGTGATAAAAGTGTAATATTGATGGTAGAAATATATTTTTATAATCTGAATAAATAAAAACAGCAAGGTACCAAATTGTAAACGGGCACAAAAACGGTATCGCAATGCTTGAAAATGAGGCCTAGGGTCCGTACTTTCGCTAGTGCAATCTCTCAACAATGCTAATATAATTGGATCATATAACCATCCCTCAAAGTGCGATGAAGAAATCAGTCCAAAGTTCCTATCTAGCAGAGAACATAAGACGGAATTGTTTGTAGGGTACGAAACCACCTCAAAGCTATTCTTTCTGATCAATCTATCCTAGAGTTCGTACTAAAATAACACCAAGCTATTCTTTTCGATCGATCTAACCAAGAGTTCATACTAAAATAACACCAAAGCAAATTCAGATTCATAGTATTCAATGCAACACAAAGAACTTCAAAGAGTGCCCCAAGATATCTACCAGAGAAACAAAGACAAGAACGTGCATCAACCCCTATGCATGGATTATCCCAATGTCAGCTTGGGAATCCATGAGTTGAATGCCAAAACATATATCAAGTGAATCAATATGATACCCCATTGTCACCACGAGTATTCATATGCAAGACATATATCAAGTGCTCTCAAATCCATAAAAGTATTCAATCCGATAAAACGAAATCTCAAAGGGAAAACTCAATTCATCACAACAAGATAGAGAGGGAGAAACACCATATGATCCAACTATATTAACAAAGCCCGCAATACATCAAGATCGTCACATCTCAAGAACACAAGAGAGAGAGAGAGAGATTAAACACATAGATGCTGGTACAAACCCTCAGCCCCGAGGGTGGACTACTCCCTCCTCATCATGGTGGGCACCGGGATGATGAAGATGGCCACCGGTGATGATCTCCCCCTCCGGCAGGGTGCCGGAACGGGGTCTAGATTGGTTTTCGTGGATACAGAGGCTTGCGTGTTGGAGATATGCCCTAGAGGAAATCATGTATGATGATATTTCCTATGTGTTTATGAATAAAGATAGTCCTTGGACATTATCAATGATGTGTATCAGCAAGTACGTGACTTGTTTGTGGGACTATGCATTGTATGATGACTGTCCTAAAAAGTCCCTAGTCGAAAGGGTTGTGTGGACGCGCAGCCGACTAGACTAGTATATGACACGGTCGATGGCTTGGTCTCACTAGCCATGGAGCATTGGATGCTAACCGGATAATATGGACTTGGAAACGTCTGGTGGGATTCGACGTAGTCAGAACCGAGTCGAGATAAGGTCCGAGTCTGACAGACCCAACTATGAGACACAGCGATATGTCATCTGTGAGTCTCTAGTATTCCTAAGACCTGAGCTGGCACATGTACTCGGGATGGTGACAGACCGTCTTTGGGCCGACCAAACGCTACTCCGTGACTGGGTAGTTACAAAGGTAGGTTTCGGGCTTGTCCAGACCCATGTTGCGAGACGTGGTCGAGCAAGATGGGATTTGCCCCTCCGACCAAGAGAGATATACTCTCGGCCCCTAGTGTGATCCGACCGGGATAAGCATAGCCATGCGACAAGGATTATGAGATAATCCGGTTTGTGGTCGGCATCACTGGAACGAGAAAGAGGTCGGGCTATCACAAGGATGACATAATCGCCTTGAGCCCGACGACATATATCGTGTGGCAAAGGGAACGGAAGTGTGACACGTTGTACAGGTTCGCCTAACCAGCTTCATAGTCTGCTTGGTGTTCGGCATGCCTTGCTAGAGGCCGCTACCAACAGTGCAGTTCGGAGGTGATCTGAACTGCGACCAAGCCGGCTTGAACCTAAGGGGTCGCGCACTTAAGGGAAGGAACCTACGAGGTCGGATCCGAGGACACTGGTCGGATGTGATCCGAGCTGTATTCGGATTGTGGCCGAGTACACTTGTGGTCTTTAGGGTCTGTGCGAGGCCCAAGTGTTGAGCCCGCGACGGACGCCTATATAAAGTGGAGGTGCGGAACACTCATGCGGTTGATTGCTTTGGCGCTGTCATTAGGGTTTGTACGTGTTGCGAATAGCCACCTCCACTCGCCGCCGAATGTGTGATCGGACCTAGCAGTCCGCCGCACGGTGTTCCTCCTGCACGCGCGGATACTGTTAGAGGCGATGCACTTGCGCCGCTCTGGCGAACTTGTACGGTTAGAACTGACGATCGGCTGTTCGAGGGAGATCGAACGAGGAGGAGACGATCCACGCGGACGCGCTGCCCCAACTCTTCTTCCGCTGCACCGCACTACGCGTCTAGTGGTAACGATCTGTGATCCATCTCCCGCAGCATGTTCTTGGTTGTTCTGCGCGTATGAAATTTTAATTTGCAGTCGCCGCACCCTACTGTAGATCCCAACAGTGGTATCAGAGCCTCTGCTATAGGATTTGGATTCAGATTGTATGCATATTGGATATGTGGAGGCGACAGATGAGATCTGTTGTCGTTTATGAGATTGGCTATGTGCATGGTTGATGAGATCAACTGCACATGGGGATCGATGAGGCGATGTTGTCTGTGTATCGGGATCGATGTGGTCGTGACACAACCTACCCCTACCGGTCAGTTATCCGCCATTGGGGTTAACAGTGAAACATAAATCCGAATCGGATTTGCGATGATCGATAAGATCGGTCAGATCAGAAAATTCGGCGTGATCGGAGTTCAGATTGTATCTGTGATTTCTGAAAACATGTGCGTAGCGCCTTGTATTTTGTACACGATCACACAAACCGGTAGAATGCGAATCTATGCATAACTTTATTTTGAAGGGTTTGATGTGAATAGTATGGCTCATGTGTATGTGATGCATGTATGTAATTTATACATGGCCTGCGTGTCATGTTTGTCAGCCGACAGGAGCCAAAGTGTTGTCACTATAATGTATAACGACCTGCATGTCGACTTGTGACTATATGTAATATTCATTACTAGTTGTAGTAGTTGGATAATAGAGATCAGGTTGGTGGCTTGGCGTCCCGGCGTGACAAACAAGATGGAGTTCCTAGATGGTCATCGGAGTCGGAGCCGGCCTTGAAGAACATCCATGAAGGAGCCATACTATTTCACAATATATGTTTATTTCTGATTGTTATGCTTCTTACTTTCTATGCATGTTTGAATGGTAGAAAGATCCCTCATGAATATCAAGCGGATTGCCATCCCCGATGTTGCACCTTCGCACGTCAAGTACGTCTAGTAGTGGGCTCATAAAATTGAGGTGCTGCTCGGTGTCCTTGAACTGAAGGGTTCGTGTCAGACACGGACATGCACTGCATCAGGTTAACTTGACAAGGCTATCAGAATGGTTTTGGGCCTTGTGGCAAAGAAGGTTGGGGGCCGGGGTATGAGATACCTTCCCGACCGACAGGAGTCGTATAGAGATACGATTAGCAAGGAGTTGCTTACCGGATAGGCATGTTGTCTAGCAGTGATGCTAAAGCTCACTAGTCGCATGCGCTAGTCGGATCCTGAATCACTGAGAGTTTGCAGAGGGATGCCAACTTCAGTGGGAGTATTTCTGTTTAGGCTAGAATTACTCTACATAAACACATTGCTTAGTGATTGCATATTTTCTGTTGTAGATCAATGGCACCACCTGCTCAACCCAACTTTGCATTGAAATCAATTCTGGAAAAGGATAAACTGAATGGAACAAACTTTACTACCTGGTATAGAAATTTGAGAATTGTTCTCAAGCATGATAAAAAGGAACATGTTCTAGAGGATCCACTTCCAAAGAAACTTGCTGATAATGCTAATGCCACAACTAAGAATGCCTACCAGAAACTCGTTGATGAATCAACGGAGATCAGCTGTCTGATGCTGGCTTGTATGGAGCCTGATTTGCAACAGCATTTCAAAAATGTTGAGGCTTACGATATGATCAAGAGTCTCAAGAGCATGTTTCAGACACAGGCTAGGACCGAAAGGTTCAACGTATGGCGATCCTTGATGGATTGCAAGCTGAAGGAAGGTGATCCACTGAGCCCACATGTGATCAAGATGATCGGATATGTGCAAGCTTTGGATCGGTTGGGCTTCCCGCTCTTGGATGAGCTGGCTACAGATGCAGTTCTGGGTTCTCTTCCACCTAGCTATGGGACGTTCATCTTGAACTATCATATGCATAGCATGGATAAGAAGCTCACTGAATTGCATGGGGTGCTTAAGGTGGCGGAGCAGGATATTAAGAAAGGCATGCATCAAGTGTTGATGGTGCAGAAATCGGCCAAGTTCAAGAAGATTTGGTCCAAGAAAAAGGCTAAGGCAAAGGGCACAGAGACGGTGACCTCCGCCGCTGCGCCGAAGTCTGGACCGGACTCGAAGACCATTTGATATCATTGCAAGGAAACTGGTCACTAGAAGAGGAACTGTAGCAAGTGGCTTGCAGAGCATGGCAAGAAGGCCGGGAATGCTGCTTCAGGCAAAGGTACACTTGTTGCATATGTTATAGACATTTACCTTGCTGACATACCTAGTAGCTCTTGGGTATTTGATACCGAATCGGTTGTTCATATTTGCAACTCGATGCAGGGGCTGATAAGAACTAGGCGTGTGGAACAAGGGGAGATTGACATCAGGGTCGGCAACAAAGCAAGAGTGGTTGCGTTGGGGGTCGGCATGATGCAGCTCCAGCTTCCTTCGGGATTTATTTTGGATCTGAATAATTGTTATTATATTTCAGCACTTAGTCGGAACATTATTTCTGCCTCATGCTTGATGAGTCGGGGTTATGAATTCAATTTAAAGGACAATGGTTGTTCGTTTTATTTGAATGGTATGTTCCACGGCTATGCACCCATTGTAGATGGGTTATTTATATTGAATCTGGAACAGGAACCAGTCTATAACATGAATGTCAAGAGGCATAAGCCAAATGAGATAAATCCGACATACTTCTGGCATTGCCGGCTTGGACACATTAGTCTGAAACGCATGAAGAAGCTCCATGATGATGGGCTCCTAACTTCGTCCGACTTTGAGTCGTTCGAGACATGCGAATCATGCTTGCTAGGCAAGATGACTAAGTCTCCTTTTGCAAAGAGTTGCGAGAGGGCGTCCGAGCTATTGCAGCTTATACACAGTGATGTGTGTGGTCCAATGAGCACAACTGCCAGAGGTGGCTATCAGTACTTTGTGACTTTTACCGACGACTTGAGTAGATATGGATATATCTATTTGATGAGGCACAAGTCGGAAACTTTTGAAAAGTTCAAAGAGTTTCAGAACGAGGTTGAGAATCAGCTCGGCAAGACTATAAAGCTTCTACGATCTGATCGTGGAGGTGAGTACATGAGTGAGGAGTTTGAGGATCATCTGAAAAGCCGAGGTATAGTACCTCAGCTCACACCTCCGGGTACGCCACAGAGAAACGGCGTGTCGGAACGGAGGAATAGGACCTTTTTGGACATGGTCCGGTCGATGATAGCAAATCGGATTTACCCTTGTCATTCTGGGGATACACTCTAGAAACTGCAGCTTTCACACTTAACAGGGTACCATCAAAATCCATAGACAAGACACCACATGAGATGTGGACCGGGAAGACTCCCAGTTTGTCTTTTCTAAAGATTTGGGGTTGTGAAGCATTTGTCAAGCGACTTATGTCAGACAAGCTTACACCCAAGTCGGATAAATGCATATTCGTGGGATATCCGAGGGAAACCTTGGGATATAGCTTCTACAACCGGGAAGAGAACAAAGTGTTTGTTGCTCGGAACGGGGTTTTCCTTGAGAAAGAGTTTCTCAGTCGGGAGGCCAGTGGGAGGACGGTCCGACTCGAAGAAATTTGAAGACCACTCGGGGATGGCTCGGCTAGTGATGAGATCATACCGGAGCCAGTCAGGGAACCCGTAGTGGAAGCGGCACCGGAACCACAGAGGTCAGAAAGATTGCGCAGAGTGCGTGATGTATTGTTGCTAGAAAGTGATGAGCTGGCTACATATGCTGAAGCGATGGTGAGCCCAGATTCTGAGGCATGGCTGGAGGCCATGAGATCCGAGTTAAAGTCCATGGATGAGAATCAAGTCTGGGACTTGGTTGATCCGCCGCCTCGCGTAACGGCCATTGGTTGCAAATGGTCTTTAAGAAGAAAACCGATGTGGATGGAAATGTTCAGATCCACAAAGCTTGGCTTGTCTCTAAGGGTTATGGACAAGTTCAAGGAATTGACTACGACGAGACTTACTCGCCGGTAGCGATGCTGAAATCGGTGAGGATCGTACTAGCTATAGCTGCATATTTCGATTATGAGATATGGCAGATGGATGTCAAGATGGCTTTCCTTCGCGGAAATTTAACCGAGGACGTGTATATGATATAGCCCGAGGGTTTTGTCGATTCGACTAGCACTAATAAGGTATGCAAGCTCAAGAGATCCATTTATGGGTTGAGACAAGCATCTCGGAGTTGGAACATTCGTTTTGAAGAGGTCGTCACTGGTCTCGGTTTCATCAAAAGCGAAGAGGACTCTTGTTTATACAAGAAGTTAAGTGGGAGCTCGATGGTGTTTTTGATCTTGTATGTGGATGACATACTACTGATCGGAAATGATGTTTCGATGCTGAACTCGGTCAAGGAGTCATTGAATGGCAAGTTTTCGATGAAGGACCTTGGTGAGGCAATGTACATTTTAGGCATTAAGATCTATAGAGATAGATCAAGGAGGCTGCTCGGCTTAAGCCAGAGCACGCACATAGATAAAGTGTTGAAGCGGTTCAACATGAGTGAGGCGAAGAAAGGGTTCTTGCCACTCTCACATGGTATAAGGCTAAGCGAGACTCAGAGTCCTTCGACATCTGATGAGCGAAGCAGGATGAGTAGGATTCCGTATGCCTCGGCAATTGGATCCATCATGTATGCCATGATATGTACAAGGCCAGATGTTGATTTTGCAATAAGCCTAACAAGCAGATACCAGGCCAACCCAGGTGACAGTCACTGGGCAGCGGTAAAGGCTATTTTGAAGTACCTGAAAAGGACTAAAGAGATTTTCCTAGTTTATGGAGGTGAGGAAGAGCTCGTCGTAAGGGGTTACGCTGACGCTACTTTCCAAACCGACAGAGATGATTGTCGATCACAGTCCGGATTCGTGTACATCATGAATGGAGGAGCAGTGAGCTGGATGAGTTCCAAGCAAGATACGGTGGCCGATTCTACCACAAAAGGCGAATACATTGCGGCTTGTGAAGCAGCGAAGGAAGGTGTTTGGATCCGGAACTTTCTGGATGATCTTGGTACTTTCCCAGCCTCGGTAAAACCGTTGGACCTTTATTGTGATAATTCTGGTGCCATCGCACAAGCCAAGGAGCCGAGGAATCACCACAAGACTAGACACATAGATCGGAAATATCCCTGATACGGAATATCGTAAAGAATGGTGATGTAGAGTTATGCAAAATTCAAACGGATGCAAATGTTGCAGATCCGTTGACTAAGCCGCTTCCACAAGCTAAGCATGAGGGGCACGTTAGAGCTATGGCCATTCGATGTCTATTTGATTGACTCTAGTGCAAGTGGGAGACTGTTGGAGATATGCCCTAGAGGCAATCATGTATGATGATATTTCCTATGTGTTTATGAATAAAGATAGTCCTTGGACATTATCAATGATGTGTATCAGCAAGTACGGGACTTGTTTGTGGGACTATGCATTGTATGATGACTGTCCTAAAAGGTCCCTAGTCGAAAGGGTTGTGTGGACATGCAGCCGACTAGACTAGCATATGACACGGTCGATGGCTTGGTCTCACTAGCCATGCAGCATTGGATGTTAACCGGATAATATGGACTTGGAAAGCTCTGGCCGGATTTGACGTAAGGTCCGAGTCGGACAGACCCAACTATGAGACGCAGCGATATGTCATCTATGAGTCTCTAGTACAACATACATTCTATGTCGTAAGACCTGAGCTGGCACATGTACTCGGGATGGTGACATACCTGCTTTGGGCCGACCAAACGCTACTCCGTGACTGGGTAGTTACAAAGGTAGGTTTCGGGCTTGTCCATACCCATGTTGTGAGACGTGGTCGAGCAAGATGGGATTTGCCCCTCCGACCAGGAGAGATATACTCTGGGCCCCTCGTGTGATCCAACCGGCATAAGCATGGAGATGCGACAAGGATTATGAGATAATCCGGTTTGTGGTCGGCATCACTGGAACGAGAAAGAGGTCGGGCTAGCACAAGGATGACATAATCGCCTTGAGCCCGACGACATATATCGTGTGGCAAAGGGAACAGAAGTGTGACACATTGTACAGGTTCGCCTAACCAGCTTCATAGTCTGCTTGGTGTTCGGCATGCCTTGCTAGAGGCCGCTACCAACAGTGCAGTTCGGAGGTGATCCGAACTGCGACCAAGCCGGCTTGAACCTAAGGGGTCGCGCGCTTAAGGGAAGGAACCTACGAGGTCGGATCCGAGGACACTGGTCGGATGTGATCTGAGCTGTATTCGGATTGTGGCCGAGTAGACTTGTGGGCTTTAGGGTCTGTGCGAGGCCCAAGTGTTGAGCCTGCGACGGACGCCTATATAAAGTGGAGGTGCGGCACACTCATGCGGTTGATCGCTTCGGCGCTGTCATTAGGGTTTGCATGTGTTGCGAATAGCCACCTCCACTCACTGCCGACTGTGTGATCGGATCTACCAGTCCCCCGCACGATGTTCCTCCTGCACGTGTGGATACCGTTAGAGGCAGTGCACTTGCGCCGCTCTGGCGAACTTGTACGTGGGAATCGACGACCGGCTGTTCGAGGGAGATCAAACAAGGAGGAGACGATCCACGCGGACGCGCTGCCCCAACTCTTCTTCCGCTGCACGGCACTGCGCGTCTAGTGGTAACGATCTGTGATCCATCTCCCGCAGCATGTTCCTGGTTGTTCTACGCGTAGGAAATTTTAATTTGCAATCGTCGCACCCTACTATAGATCCCAACATTGCGGCGGCGGGACTTCTAATCTAGGTTCTCCCTGAGGGTTTTCGGAATATTTGGGAATTTATAGGGTGAAGAGGGGGTGCGGGAGGCTGAGGTGGGCACAACCCACGTGGGCGCGCCCTGGTGGGTTGTGCCCCCTCGGGGCACCCCCCCCCCCAAGTGTCGCCCATCGGGAGTCTTCTGGTCTATAAAAAATCCACAAAAAGTTTCGCTGCGTTTGGACTCCGTTTGATATTGATTTCCTGCAATGTAAAAAACAAGCAAAAAACAACAACTGGCACTGGGCACTGGTTCAATAGGTTAGGCCCAAAAAATGATACAAAGTTGCTATAAAATGATTGTAAAACATCCAAGAATGATAATATAATAGCATGGAACAATAAAAAATTATAGATACGTTGGACACGTTTCATGTATCTACAGCTATTGAGATCGGTCTCTTATATGAATGTTAGATGTCATTTCTAAATTCATGTTGTAACTATTTCTGCCTTGCTAAGCTGAGATCAGGGACTGTTGGTCATTTCGAAATATCAGGACCCAACCAGCCTCATTTCTGAAGATCGGGACCCAACCTGCCATCCTAATCTGAGTGTCGGATACTGGGAAGTTTGAAGAAGCCTAACACGCATAACATTAGGAGCCCCCTTCTATCGGTCGAGGTTAGGCAAGGCAGATGGGAAGCAATGGCGCCCCCTCTCCCCCGAGCTCTAGATCCATGGCACCACAACGAGGTAAGTAGCGGCACCTCCTGTTCCATCATTTTTCACCAATCTCCGATTAAGGAGCTTTATTAGATTTGCTTGGGTTTGCATGAAAGGTTGACTAAAATTTTGAAGGCCGTCCCACATACTTTAGTGCTTATATGTTTGTCTTAAATTCTTATGGCCTGATCTCTGCCCATATATAGGAATGTGACTATTGGCTCTGTTGTCTCTTAAAATGGAAAATGGATAATGCAAATTTGTTGACTAAACCTGGCGACAAGCTCCCCGTCTCTCTTCTCTGCATGTATCCCCGTCTCTGTTCTAAGGAGACATGTTGAAGAGTGTCTTCCTCTCATTGCTTTGTAGGGCATGTCTCAGAATCCACCATGTCATGAACTGGTAGCGAAGAATATCCATGGAACTGAGTGGCATTTCTTGGTGATTTTACAATTTGAGTATTTAGCTTGAAGCCCTTAAATATCCAGTCGTTGTGTTCTTATTGTTTTGGCGTAGCACTTCATGTCACAATTGAATGCTGAATACATTACTTAATAAATATGTGTGGCCTCTCTCCCTCTATCTGATTCTATACCACGCCTTCCAGTGTTTTATGTTTTAGATGCCCTAATCTCTTTGTATTTGAGTGTCATTTACTTAGCTCCTTCAAAATTTGAAGTGCAACTTCTTAAATGCCATGTCCATGTGCTACCAACGATAGAAAAAAGAAACCGCAATGGGCGACTGCCAACCTACACTACAAAAAAAGACACATCCGTGACATTTTGGGCTAAACGAAAAAATATTCTGTCATACTCATGACACTTCTATGACGATAATTGTGACAAAACCCGGTATCATCATAGATGTGGTGGGGTCCTACTTCTATGACAAAAAATCATGACAGAAAATGGGCTTTTCGTTCTGGGCGGGCCGGAGACGCAGCTGCATGACATTCTTTGGGCCGTCCATGACGGGAAAAACGGTGGTAGAAGCCAGGGCGAGGAAAATATCGGGGAGTTCCCGGTTACGGTCGGTGGTCGGGGGCCGAGCGATGCGCGTTTCTCTCGTATGTACGTGCGTGTGTGCGAGGCATTGGGCTCTAACTGAACCCGAGCGATTGCACTGCAGGCTACGCGTTACTGAACCAGAGCGATCGATCGATCCCTTGCTGTTAACTGAACCTGAGTGATTCCTTCGCTACTGCTGCTAACTGAAGCCGATCGAACACTGCTGCCTCCTTCCCTGGATGAACAATGAGTGTTGTTGAGGGGGTTTGGATAAATAGTTCCCGGTGGGGGTTGGATGAACAGGACCCCGTGGTAGTAGAGGCTGTTGTCGCTGGATGAACAGTACCCCGATCGATCGAGCCGGTGGATGAACAGGACCCCGTGGAGGGCTGGTTGAACAGGACCCCGTGGAGGGCTGGATGACCAGGACCCCATGGAGGGCTGGATGAATAGTAGCCGGTGGAGGGCTGGATGAACAGTAGCGCGTGGAGGGGTGGTTGAACAGGACCCCGTGGAGAGGGCTGGTTGAACAGTAGCCGGTGGAGGAGCGCGCGGTGGAGGCTGGATGAACAGGAGCCCGTGGATGAACAGTCGCAGGTGGAGGCTGGAGGAGGTCGACGATGGATGAACAGTAGCCCATGGAGGCAGTTGACGGTGGAGATGAACAGTATCCCATGGAGTCCCGTTTTGCGGTACGCCACACCCCTCCCGATGAACAGGACCCCTGTTTCGACTGTAGCGCTCCAACACAAGTCCGTTTCCTCCGTTTTGCGGTACGCCACACCCCTCCCGATCAACAGGACACCCGTTTCGACCGTAGGAGGTCCGTTTCCACTGTTTTGCGGTACGCCAGACCCCTCCCGATGAACAGGATCCCGTTTCAAACGTGGCCGGTCGAACACAATGTCGTTTCTTCCGTTCTGCGGTACGCCAGGCCTCGTTTCCATCAGCTGTTCCGTCCAAGCCGGTTGGCTCCGGATGAACAGCACGCGTTCCGTTGCCTCCCGATGAACACGACGCATTCCGTTGCCTCCCCATGAACACATACGTGGCCGTATTTTCTTTCTTGCACCCTGGCCGCTGTACGTACGTGTACATGCTACGTGCGCGCCTCTACTACGACACGTACGCGCCTCTAATACGACACGTGCCCTTCCTTGCATGACCATGGTTGATCGCTGCACCCTGCATACAGACCGATCGACCAGTATGTACGTACACGTTCGCGACCAGAATGACAACGCAACGTACGCTTCGACCGGGTGGGTCCCGACTGTCAGGCGCTTCGTTGCGTGCGAAGATGTAGTTGGTGGGTCCCAGCACTCAGGGGGGCGAATCATTTTTTCGCCCGTAATATGGTGGGTCCCAGTAGTCAGGGGGAATTTATTTTTCGCGAAATACGGTGGCCCGTCCGGTGGGTCCCTGCTGTCAGGTGGATGAATAATTATTTTGCGCGTAATAAGGAGGCACTTCCTTGCTGCTACCATGGACCCAGCTGTCAGCCTCTCAACATACAGTACTCTTCCGATGGAAGTCATTCATTGACCACATTGACCACGCCGCGCCGAGAGCACCAAGGTGGTTGACGACAGTGAGGCCTAGGAAGGGACCGACGCGGAGCCGGGGAAGACGCGGCAGTGGATGCCCATGCGGAGAGGAGTACAAGGGTACACTCTTCACTAGTTCGGCTGCGGTGTGAGGCTGCCGTCACCTCAGGGCCTGGCTAGCGGTGGGAGTAGTAGCGGGCGGTGAGGCCTCCGTGGCAGCACATCCGGCCACGGGAGGCAAGAGCACGCGGTGGTTTGGACGGCTGGAGCAAGAAGATCAGAGATTGAAGAACACGACGGCCGTTGGATTGACATCCAATGGTTACGTCTGCTAGAATCGTTTGTTGTCGTCTATAATAAGTAAAAAAATCATACACGTCAACTTAATAGGCCCACAAGTCAGACCATTCCCTATTTTTTAATAATTTATATATAGCTCATTGCAACTTCTTATACAATTTATTGCAGTCCGTTTTTTTTGTTGGCCAGGGCTATGGTTAAAAATTTAAACAAAATTTCGCATATTTCTGTGGGTTCCAAACTATTTTTAATACCGAAATGTCGAGCCAGATTTAAAGTACTTTGAAGATATATTTAAATTAGGTTAAAGCACAGTGAAATTGGAATCTGAAAATGTGAAAAAATTCAGAAATTATAAAGTAATTGCCAATTTGTCATCTGTTTTTATATTTACAGCCCATTTCATATTACTTTCAAGATTTGCAGGCGTCTTGAAAGAGTTGCAGCCCATCAAGGCGTAGAAAATTAAGTAGGCCTGGATTGGGTATTCTTCAGAAAAAATAAACTGGGCTCATTTTCACAAAAGAAAATAGATGGGCTGGTCATGTGGTGAACATAAACTATAAGCCTGGGCTAGACGGGCCACAGCCCAGTTGAAACCCTGCTCCATCTCAACAATAACAAAAGAAATACTACTCGAGCAGCTACATCCCAGGTGTCAGCCGATCTTGTGTTGTTCTCTGATCTATTGACTATATACGCTGACAATGTCGTGGGTCCCAGATGTTAGGAAACCACTAGCAGGAAGCATTTTCTTTTTCCATACGCTGACAATGGAGTGTATATATATAACAAAAAATGAGGAACTTTCTTGCGTCCGGCAATGGACATGGTGGGCCCCTACTGTCATCCTCTCCACGTACAGTCCTCTGCCGATTCCTCTTGTTTGTTGACCATGTTGACAACGCGAGAGGGCGGCGCCGCGGCGAGCGCAGCAAAGCGCGCGGAGGACGACGACGAGGCCTCGGAGGTCGGCGTTAACGATTTAGGAGACGGTGGGGCGGCGATGCGTGCGCTGAGGCGCAGCCAGCCGTGTGAGGCGGAATCAGGCAGCCCCGCCGGCGCTGGTTTGGTTTTGGCGGCTGGAGGAAGACAGGACTGAAGAAACGTGACAGACTGTAAAAGCAGCAGGAGTACTTAACAACCTTAACTGAAACCAGCAGGGGAACTTAACAACCATAGCTGAAAGGAGTATGAGTACTTATACAGGTTCAATCGTATAAAGCACGCCTCGAACAGTGCTACTTTGCCTACAGTTAACCAAAGGGTGAGGCCGCCAAGCCCCAGGACAAGGCCCAGGCGCCACCCCGCACATCCACAACCTTCTGAAAGTGGCTTCATCTCGCAATGTGGTCAATAAACAGGATATTCGCTTTAGAGCCATGGAAAAGCAGGAACATAATCTTCTGTCCTATTCTCCAAGATGGACAGGCCTTCATTATTTGAGACCACCCATGAATAAGTATCTTTTCACCTCCAAGGGGAATGGAGTAGGTCAACATAAACATCATGTTGTGACCAAGCGCAAGTCTGACCCGACCATGGTCAGGCATCTGTAGAGGAACAATAGACCTGGGCAGTTCCTGTTTCAAGAAGATCACAGCTATAAAATTGTGCATAAGCAAGAGTTTATGAACAACATATATAACAGAAAATAGCTCGTACCATAAGTTACTCAACACAGTTGGACCTGTTCAACGAGTGCAGCAGTGGCACACATATCCCACATGGCATTCCACCATTGAAACGCCCCACAAGGACCTCAAGACGATCAATAAAGTGTAGGAACTTGTGGATGTCGTCCAAGTCAACTTCAGTGCCATGAGTAACAGCCCAGTTCATATAGAATAACAAATGAGTAGCCTGCTTAACTCTGAAAAAACCTACATGTGCCACCAATTATAAGAAAATATTAGTTAGAAGTAGCATCTTCGTGAGAGATTCGTTGCTACTTCTAAAGTTAAATTGTGATTAGTTAGACAGAATAGGTGGATTAAGAAGTAATGGAGGCAAGAAGCAAGAACCAGATACAAAACTAACATGGATGAACAATTGGAACAACGTGGGGGTGGAAGATCGCAGTGAAGATGAGACCAGGTTCTGCTATTTCTATCAACATTCCTGCGCCAACTTTCAGTCCATAACACTTGAGAAAGTTTATCCAAGTTCGGCCATAAAAAAAGCAGCGATCTTCTTGGTCCATGAACCCAACTCGAAACTTATATCCATGGCTTGTCATCACTGTTACCATTAAACTGGTGTATTCAGTTATGGCAAGGCCGAGCATCTTGAGTACATGTGTTCTGGCAGAGCAAGGAATGAACTGCACGAAAAATAATATGAGAACACAATGTACTCCCTATATCCAAATCTAGAAATAATTTCCTCCTTCACGTCAGTGTTGACCATGGTACTAGTACCTTTTATTCAAATATAGCAATCCAAATTTCCAAATTAGTCGACAGCATGTTCAAAAACCCACCCTCCCGGATAGAAAAGAGGATTCTAGGAACATACTGTGCGCGTTTTAAAATCCTGTGTTAGGATGAGAAGGAACAAGTGTGGCGTCTCGCCGAGGGCGCAGAAACCTGTAGGGTCCTCGCACTTTGGGCACTGCAAATGAAACACACTAGATTTAGTAGGAAGAAAAATGCATCAATGGCGGCGGCTGCCATCCTAGGAGTACCCGCGACCAAGGGACTTGGATTTATCGGGGATGGATGAAGAATTCGTACCAGGTTCTCCATGAGAAAACCCTATGAAATCACCGAGCGGGGGTTTTCTCTGAACAAGAAGACGAGGGAGAAGGGATTCAGGCCCAGTGAAATATTGCCGCTTCATTCGTCCAGTTTACTGCTAAAGCTGGAAAGGTGGGGGTTTTTGTGATTTGACGGCTCATTGGGCATTAATGTGGCGCTACGACGGGGGTGTGTCGGCCGTGCAGTTATGCACTCTAATTTGGTGCATATGGCACATGGACGAGGTTGCCGGATGCCCCACATCTCAGCGCAAGGAAGTAGAAAGATAGGAGTAACTAGTTATTACACATAAATATATTTTTGACAGAGAGATATTCCCTCTGTAAAGAAATATAAAGATCTTTTATATCACAACTTTATACATAAGAAAAATCAAGGGGAATATATATAACATATATAATTATAAAAAACTGAGTTTTTTTAACACAGTATAGACGAGTTGGTGATGATGGTGTGCATGTCATCCTGCAATATAGGCCGTCCGATTTATATCTGACGGATAGGAAGGAAACTATGGTAATTTTGCAAAAAGGTACCCACACACCTCTCCACATTTGCAAATAAGGCCTTCCCTCGTTCATCCTTTTTACTCACAAGATAAAATACGCATACAAATGCATCTTGATATTACGTGCAACGCATGGGCATTATGGGGGTCCAGCTAAGAAATACTCAGACAGGCTCACGGTTTTGGAGTTTAGGCCACAGGCCGGTGGGCCTGCATGTTTGGGGGCCCATGTGTTCTACCTCAGCGCTTTTCATATTGCAAGCGGTCGGTACGGCGCTGGTTTTAGATGATGTCGCAAGGCGAATACACAAAATTGAATAAAGCACGACAGCTGTTGGAATGAAATCTAACGACAATTCCTAACCAACAATCGGAGTTGCAATTCTATCAACGATACTGTCGTACTACTTATACACACAGGACACTTGTTTCACCATGCCAGAGTATTACATCAAAATCTCTCGGCGGATAGATCAGTTCGGCAGTACTAAAGAATTTCAAAGTTGATTTGGACCAGCTCTCCTTGCCGTGAAAGTTCGATTTTGACATCATCCCCTACCGCAAGATATGATTTAGATTTGAACCTTGACCATCCTTTAGCATCAATCATCATGCGACCATCCTTTGTACTTACGGTATATTGAGCAGGTTCATTCACACCAAGGCTGCGCATGGTAAGAGAAACTTGGCCACGGTCGCCCGGATTGTTGAACGACTCCCTCGTTGCTCTAGGAATTCTCTGTTTGCAAACAAGACGACATACACAAACAGTTAGATCAACACAGTGAATCATGTGAAACAACATGGAAAGAAAAAAGAACGAAGCACTTGGGCGACCAATGCTTACCAAGAAGGTGGACATGTCGGTTTTTGTAAGAACTTTGGTATATGAAGTGCGAACTGCAGCCCAGTCTGTTGCCGGTGCAACTGCTGGTTCCGTTGCCGCTGCACGGGCCGGAGCAGAAAAAAGTGCAAGTGTTGGTGCAGGTGCCGAAGCCGTTGCTGGTGCCCATGCCGGTGCGACTGGTAGTGCCGCCGCTGCTACCGGAGATGGTGCTCCTTGTAGGGCTGGTGCCGGTGTCGGAGCAGGTGCCGGTGTCGATGCCTGATCCTCCGGTAGATCATCCTGATCCGCTGACGCGGTCGGTGCCCAATCCTCAGCTGGATCAGACTGAGCTGCTGCCGCTGTCAGTGCAAGAGCAACTGCCGGTGCTCGATCCGTTGCTGAAGGTGGTACCGATGTGCGAGACAGCGGCGATCGTGTCTGGTCTGCTATGATCAACTTTCTAATGTGACTAGGCTCCGTGATCGTGATCCAGTATTTTTCTTCATTTCTTTTAAACGCAGGATGAACTAATTGTGGCGTGTTTGTTAAACCAAACTGCTGTTCATCATAGGGATTCAGCTTGTACTCAGACAACAGACTGAGCCAATTTTTTCTAGTAATATAAGTGATGGACAGTGCCTTCGTTAATGACACGACATAAGAAGTGAAACCTGCAAAAATATCCATTGTAGGCAAACCAAACGGTTTATTCTGTGATGAATGTCACATGGCAACACCTGCATCATAAAATTGTAGCAAAAGAAAGAAAACATGACATTAAATCAATAAGATTTAGATAGTAAATCAATAAGATTTACTTGATGTGACACGAGTGAATCCTTACCAGGAAATCACTATGTTGAAGTACTAAACAGAAGATTGGTCGTCCAACTACGCGTGGCATGCAGGGCCCCCGCCTACTCCCACAAGCAAGACAGTTCAAAGGTCATGACAAATCGTATGGACCGAACATCCATGGGACTGGAAATCCTGGTGGGTGCGATAAACCCTGCAATGCATACAGATATTGGAGTGTAACCATAATTGATAAACCGTCCTCACAAAAAAGATGAGCTGGATACTTCAAAATATACAGACTAAATTGAGTGGACAGACATTAACATAGTCTGTTCTCAGGACTCACCACACACCAAAAGCGGCAGTACTAAACAATACAGGGTTCACAAACACAAATCAAGTACTGAACAATAGTACTTACTACAGACAAGCAAAGTTGCACTAATTAAACTCTGCAGACTATTTCTTGCCACCGACCTACGGGATGAACCCTGCATAACTGACTAGGCCATGGACTTCGTGAGAGATGTCTACCGGCACCATCACCATCTCCTCAACCTTGGAGAACCTAACATAGTGGTATTTCCACTCATAAACATGACGATGAAGACAGGCCGCATCAGATTTGTCGGGAAGCTTTACAAGAACCACACCCTTCGTAATCGAAGGCACAGCCAGGAAACTGTTGTGGTCAAGTACAGCCTCAAGAACACGCCTGACAACAATGCTACAGGAAAACACTAGTTCAGGACACGTGGCGACAAGGACACATCAGCTGGATAGTTTAGCAGTAGAACTCATCCTCAGGTCTTCCAGTTCACACGGCATGACTTTGAGAACTTCATCTCCACCGCGCACCTGGTTCTAATTCAGACGGAAACCAAATATTTTATTACTACCTCCGTTCAAAAATATAATATGATTCTCGATATTTTAATCCATATATGACTACATATACGCACAGAAATGAGTGAACAAAGACACTATAACATGTCTTCAAAGGCATGAGAGCAGAGGGATTACTTGCAATATCCATAACACAAGTTACTGATGCAAATATACCCTCTTCAAAGGTAGCATTGATGTTCATAAAGTAGTTGAAAGTAATCTATAAGAAATCAGTGTCAACCTCTCGCATGTTTTGGTCAAAAGAGGAATTTAGAACCGCCATTTGGCACACAAAAATCACATGCAAGATCACCCAGAAAGTGGTACTATTAGTACTAGTACTGCGTGTTAGATGAAAAAACAAGATCAAGATCGAGAAAAAGATCATCAAGAAGAGATATTACCTGGACTTGCTTAATGACGGATCCCGGAGAGGGGGGCTTGGACAGGGCGATGGCTTTGAGCTTGTCTGCGGTAGTCTCAGTGGGGTGCTTGCGCTTCTTCGTACCATGAGCCTCGACGATTTTTGCCAGAGCCATAGACATCACTTCGGCCGGTGCTCCAACGTCCATCAAGAAACTATCAAATAGAAATAAAAGAAAAGAAACCATAATCACAAACCCAAAAGAAGAACAGAGAGGGATTTATAGGATCAGTCTCGGGGTTGCAAGACCGGGCCTTGGCCAGAATCAACACCATTGATGCGCTCACCTTTCCTTCTTTGGGAGAGAAGAACAATGGCAGAAGCAGGTCGGGGTTTTCTTGAAGAAATGAGGAAAAAGATGAGGGAGAAGCGAAGGTTGGGTAGAGAGGAGAGGAGAGAGAAGAGTGAAATGATGGTTGCTTCGTCGGTCCAACTTACTGCTGGAAAGGAGGGGGTTTTGTGATTTGACGGCTCATTGGGCATTACTGCGATGCTTCGATCGGGGAAGTCTACCCGGTAGTTGGGCACTCTACTACAGAGTAATTTAGTGCATGGCTGGTGGACCCTGATGATGGTTGTCCCACACGTCGGCGAAAGTGAGTAGCAAAGTTCCCGACGACCGTCGAGGAGGATGCGCATGGTAGAGCGAGTCCACTATTTTTTCTGAAGAAAAAAAATGATTACAACAAGCGTTTCCACTCTTACGACGGAGGAGTGTGAAACACGGTATCCACTTGAACATACACAATTCTCCTACTACTAGGCATGTGCAGTGGTTCATACGTCAGTACTACATAATCTTGTTGCTAGTGTAGGAGTAAGATATGACGATAACAAATTATGTTGTGCGCATGTCAACTATATGAACAGTAATGTAACTATATTGAGATGATAATGCAACCAAACACACCCACACGCTTTGTGCTACAGTGATTGATCTGCACCGTCTGATTTTGATCCAACGGTCATGTTGCGCCAAGACATGGACATGCCCATGCAGAGGACGCCTAAATACCACCGAAGTCCCTCTGCTTCTCGAGGCGCACGACGTTGGTGATGCAGGGTGCAACGGCCCGCAGAGCCTGCTCCCGTTCGACGGAGCTCGCACGTCAAAGATGGCGTCCAATGGCATGAATGGATTCCGGTGACGGAGCCCTGAGAGGATTCTCCCGGCAACGGCGACAGCAGCCCGCAACCCCTCCTTGTCCAGCTCCGCCCCCACCATCGCGCGGAGACGGCTCAGCTCCACGGAGATATAGGTGAAGAAGGAGACCAGGTCAGGAAGCCGCAGCTCATTGAAGTCGACGGGGTGGTCGAATGGGTTTAGCCCGATGGCCGGCATGGTCGCGCTGGCACGACGGTAGGCATCACGCAGCCGCAACACGTGCGTGGCAACTTGGTCCACCAAGTGGCTAAGGCGATCCTGGACCTCGTCATGATCGGCCGGCTCGCGCTCCAGCCGCCTCCCCTAACGGCCTATTGTATCTCCCGCTTTCTGCAGCAACGCCGCCGACGCCTCCAGCATCTTTGTGGTGGACGCCTGCCGCTTTTGAAGCTCCGTGATCTCTCGCACATAACGGAGGAGCATGGCACTGAAAGTGCGTTAAGTCGACTAGAGGGGGTGAATAGGCGATTTTTATGAATTCTTCACTGAGGAATTTCAGGGTGAGGAAATTCCTAAGAGAAGAACTACTTGCAGTGGAATAAGTACTCAGATGCAAACATAACATAGCATAACCATGGTCATCATGATGAAATGAAAACACGCACAGAGTACAGAAAGCGTAAACACAGGATAAACAGTATGAAGACAAACAGACTAAAGAAATTGACCTGAGGAAATTGAGAATGTCTTCAGTCAAAGTCTTCAAACAGATATGAACAAGCACACAACATAGTTATGAGGAAATGAAAGAGTTGAGGAAATAGAACCAGTAGGCTTGGTGAACACAATGATTTGGTAGACCAGTTCCAACTGCTGTGATAGTTGTACGTCTGGTTGGAGTGGCTAGGTATTTAAACCTAAGGACACACAGTCCCGGACACACAGTCCTCACCGTATTCTCCATGAGCTAAGGTCACACAGACCTCGCCCAATCACTCGTGGTAAGTCCTCAGGAGACTTCCAAACCTTCACAAACTCGGTCACTCGGCGATCCACAATTTCCTCTTGGATGCTCTAGACCATGACGCCTAACCGTCTGGAAGATGCACAGTCTTCAAAGGTAATAAGCGTCGGATCCATGCAGGATCAATCTCTTCAGTGATGCTCAATCACTTTGGGTTTCTAGGTGTTTGGGTTTGGGTTTTCCTCACTTGATGATTTTCGCTCAAAGTCCTCAAAGGATGGGATGCTCTCAAATGACAAGTGTCAGTTTCTCTCAGAGCAGCCAACCAGCTAGTGGTTGTAGGGGGCGGCTATTTATAGCCTAGGGAGGAGCCCGACATGATAAGACATAAATTCCCTTCAATGATATGACCGTTAGGTGGAGAAGATATTTTGGGACAACTGGCGCGTAACACAGCAACGGTCGGAAGTTTGACTATCAAATTCCTCAGGGCTTTCATGTTCCTCACTTGTAGGAATTCTGCACTGGCGAATTCCTAACTCCTCAATCAGAACAAATTCCTCAGAGACCAGAAGAACTTCGTCTCTGACACTGAAGAAATTTACTGAACTGTATGAGATTTCCAATGGCTTCACTGGAAAGGATTGGTAGGTGTAGGATTTTGAGTTGAGCATCACTTGGAAAATTTTCCTTAGTATTTCCTCGACCCCCTTTAACAGTACGGTATTTCCCATGACTCAAGAAAGAGAAAATGAAACAACAAAAACAAAAGTCTTCACGCTTCATGTTCCTCGCATGAAATCCAAGTCTTCAGGGACACACCAATTTCTTCACTTTCAAAGTCTTCAGAAATCCAAAGTCTTCAGTCGAAGACATTCATTTTTAGGGGTCGACTTTCTCTGTAAATATCAAACTCCTCATAGACTTATAGTCCTGTGTACACTCACAAACGCATCAGTCCCTTAACCTATAAGTCTTCAATACACCAAAATCACTAAGGGGCACTAGATGCACTTACAATCTCCCCCTTTTTGGTGATTGATGACAATATAGGTTAAGTTTTCAACGGGTATGGAACATATGAACTGTAAATACTGATGTTGAGGAATTTGATTGCAAGATATAGAAGAACTCCCCCTGAAGATGTGCACAGTGAGGAATTTGCTTTTGAAGCAATGCACACTTGAAGAGCAGAATCATGGAGATCTCCCCCTATATCTTGTAATTCATACACGCATTTACCATATGATATGAAGAATTTGAAATGCATGATGATATATGGTGACTGATGTAATTCAGCATGCGTGTATTAACATATATGAGGAATAAGCAAGCAAAAGAACACAGCAAAAGTATCAGACCACCATCAGGTTTAAGTTTACAACTCGATCCAGCAAAGTCTTCAAAAAGAACGAGAGTTGTAACTTAGCAAAAAAAACGCACATACTTGAAGACTAACTCAAATTTCTCCCCCTTTGTCATCGCATGACCAAAAGGATCGAAAAATGAGGACTAGCGCCCCTGAAGAATATCATGATAAAGGAGGAGTGCCAGCGTTGTTGGGGTCGGTTGTTGTAGTAGGGCCTGCCGCAGTGTCATCCAAATCTTCATCCTCATCCGTGTCGCGTGATGAAGAATATGAGCTGGCCACCAAGGAGGGAACTTTGAATTCTTGAATTTCTTCGCTGGTGGTTGAGACCAGTCAAAGTCCTGCTTGAGACCCATTTGCTTCAGATCTTCTTCACCATAAAGATGTGACAGAACAGCCCAGGTGCGACCGAAGACTTCATGGAGGTAGTAATGGTTTTTCTTCACTGCATTGTGTGTAGCAGTCATGTTGTGAAGAATTGAACCAAACTGACGCTTAACCCATTTGTGGTTGCGATCAACCTTCTGGTGAAGACTGAGGAGAAGCTCACGATCAGTCATCACCCTTGGAGCTGTGCCTTGAGGATTTTTCTTTGAAGCATTTGCGGCAGAATCATGAGTGGCAGAGTCATCATTGGTGGAGTAGGATGCAGCTTTGCGGAACTCACCATCCAATGGACGAATGCCTTCATCAATAACAGAAGTGGCCTTGCCCTTTTCATCAGCTGAGGAAAAGGTCCGTTTGAGGACATCAATGGGGGGCAAGTAGCTGAGATGATTTTGAAAGTCAGCCTTGTAGTTGAGTGAAGACCTTGTCTGAGGAATCTCATAATCGAAGGAGCGTAAGGCTTCAACTCAAATGGAGATAATGGAACATTGGCCAGAGTCCTCATGAAGAAATCATGGTAGTTGACAGGAACGCCATGAATGATGTTGAAAAGCAGATTCTTCATGATGCCAATGACTTCTTCATCATTCGGGTTGTAGCCTTTGATTGGACTCAATGTCTTCGTCAGAATGCGATAGACAGTCCGAGGCACATACTACAATTCCTTCACGAGGAATTTGGCCCTTAAGGCTTGACCGGACTTCAGCGGCTTCATCAACACTTGCATGTAGTGATCTGTAAGCTCAGGTTCATGGTATATACAATGAGCACCTTCAAGGGGAGGACTGGCAGGCAGGGCATGAAGCAATTCAGAGGCGGGTGCTTTGAAGTGAGTATTTTCTGTCATCCAGTCCAACACCCGAGAGTTCACATCTTCAGCATTTCCTGTGATGTGCAACGTTGCATAGAACTGAAGAATTAGCTCTTCATTCCCATCAACAATATCAGTGCAGAAGTTGAGTAGTCCAGCGTCATGAAGAACACTGAGGACTGGCGTGAAGCAAGGAAGAGATTCCATGTCCACGTGAGGAATATGCTCATGGTCGAAGACTTTGTCTTTATTGAAAAGCAGTGAAGAATAGAAGTTGGCTTGGCTGGCAGTCTAGAAACGCTTCCTTCTAAGACGAGCAGAGTCCTATGGGTTGTAATTCGTGAAGAACACATGCTCGTGGAAGAAGTCATCAGCCTTGAAGTTTGCTTCTTTGAGAAAGGATCCTTTGGCTTGGGCTGAGGAGTGTCAGTCAATTGCATCACAACCTCAGGAATCGCACTCAGGATCCACAGCCTGAGGAATTTCAGTTCGTTCTTCAGTTGCAGCCCGGGTCTTCAATTCTTCAGCAGCAATTTCATCAGCACTAGTGGCTGGAATCTCTTCATGAATGGAAGGAGTGGAGTGATGTTCGGCAGAACCCATTTGAACTTCAGTAAGTACTGGGGACTGAGGAATTTGTTGTAGAGGAGTGAACAAAGGAGAATTGGGGTGCTGACTTTCCCAAAAGTCATCATTCATCACTAGTGTTGTGCTCGCAATGTCCACATCCTCATCTTCTTCACTCATTTCTTCAACGCCGGCCTCTTCAGCTGTGAACTGAGGCATGGGCGATGAGACAACTGGAGTTGAAGGGATGGTATCCACTTCAATTTCTTCATCCAACTGCTCAAGTAGTAGCAGAAGGAATATCTTCATCGGATCCGCTTGGGATCACATAGTCTTCACCAAAGGGAACGAGTTCCTTTGATGGCATGCATGAGACTGGAACAACATCAATTGGATTCTTAAAAGAGCTGGTCAATTTCTTCATCTTCTTCAGAGCTGAAGATTCTGATGAAGTTGATGCTTTCCTTTTCTTCACAGCTGCATGCTCTGCAGCCTTGGTCTTCTTAGCTTCTGATGCAGAAGGAAGAATTGGACTAGGTGTAGGTGCAGGAGGAGCAGTGGAAATTGGTTCAATTTCTTCAGGCACAACTGATGCAGTTGCCCTGGCATGATCAGTTTCTTCAAGCACAACGGTCGAAGATTTAGCTGTCTTGGTAGTTTCTTCAGACGCAACACTAGTGGTTGCCCTGGCAGAGTCATTAGCGGCTGGAATGCAATCATCAGCCCTGGTACTAGCAGTTTCATCAGCAGCCTAGTTTTCATCAGTGGTGCTGGCATGTTCTTCAGTAGGTTGAGCAGATGTCTCAGCCTGAGGAATTTCTTGTTGCGTTGATGCGGCAACATTGGTAGTGAATTTTTCAGCTAACTTCACAAATATGACCTAGGCTCCCAGCCAATCAGCATGATATGCGTCAAATTCATCACTGAGGTTTTTGATCTCAGTCTGAGCAGCAATGAGTTCACCAGTGGTCATTTTCACAATATTCTTCTTCAGAAGGCGCTCCTTCTTGTACTGCGCTTTCTTTAACTGCCTGGCCTTCTCAAATTTCCATTTTTCTTCATCTATGAAGGCAGTCAACACATGACATTGACCAGGAGTGAGGTTCAACTCAGGCAGAGGTGTGTTGGGGTCCTTATGCCACAAGTCGATGAAGTCAAGGATCAACTTTGGATCCAGCATCAATGGCACATTACTTCCTTTGGCTCTAGCGGCCTGTGTTGCCTGTCTCTGATGATTTCAGCTAGTTCCTCATCATCAGCTTCATCATCATCAGAAGGCACATGGAAGGCGACCCGCTTCTTGTGAGGACTTGGTCGAGAGCCTCGTCCCGCAGTGGCCTTAGTCTTAAGTAGAGTGGGGCCAATTGAAGAATGCGGAGGAGCAGAAGAACTTGCAGAGGCTCTTGAGGCAATGGAGATGCCTGTTGTCCTTTGGCATGAGGCAAGATGCGCAGGTGCTGACGAATTGGAAGGAGGAGCTCAGGACTTTGGAGGAGCTGGTGCAGCTTGAGGAGTTGGCCGTGAGGGCTTTGATGAGCTAGGCCGTGAGGGCATTGCTGATGTGCTTGGCTGTGAGGAATTTGATGCAGAAGTCATGGGTTTGTGTGTGGGCTTCTTTGGCATGGCCTTCTTAGGCTTGCTTGCATAGGCCTCAACAGCAGCAGCAGCGGAATCTTCATTGAATCTCTTCACTGCTTCTTTTGCCACTTTGGCCAGCTTGGCTTGACGCTTAGCCCATTCCTTTGGGGATTCTTCACCTCTTCTGATGCTAGAGGGATCAGCAACTTGGCCAAGTGCCAATGGAGGTCTTGGGCATGGAGGGTGTACAGCGAATTCTTCATGTACTTGGGTGTAACATAGCGATATTCCCTCCATTCTCTGGCCCATCTCCGCTCTATCCTCTGAATGTGCACTTTGCGCTCATTCTTGGTCTCATTGCCATGTTTGGCCTCATCTGGAGTGCAATATTCATCATAGATATCCTCAGGAATTTCAAACGTAGTGTTGACTTCCAATTTCTTTCCTCCCTTTTGAGGTTTCTTGCCGTCAGCCATTTTCTTCAGCTGAGGAATCTAAACAATAGAATTCTCTGAAGAGGTGTGCAACTTTTCTTCGAGGAACGCTGCAAATGAGTTAAGTTGATGAGAACCTAGAGATTCAGCAGCGGACATTTGTACCTGTGAACAGAATATAGTTGCGAGGAATTTGGAGAGGTCATATGCGTTCTCAGAGGTTTTTGCAAATATGACAAGTTTGAGGAATAAGACCAGATGAGTCTTGAGGAATTTCACTAAGCGTTCTTTGACTTAGGTTCCAAAGTTGTATAGATTGAAAATCCACACAACTGAGGAATCTTGAAGAAAAATGTTGCTTAGGGAAAAGATCAAGAACAGATGTTGTGTGAGGTGTTTAGTGTGTGAAGATTTGAAGAATAAAGACCTTTTTGAATATTTTGAAGAGAACATCAGAATCAACAAGGGCAGTAAAAGCAACTTTAATTACCCTTGACGAAGAACACGACGAACTGAGAGGTGTAGATTTAGAAGTTCGTCAGTTCAGATCTTCCACGCCCTAACTTGGCAGAGGAAGACAACTATGGCGGCGGCGGAGTGAAGAAATCCGCGGCCGGCGAGTACGACGGCGACGAGGTATAGGCAGTGAAGCTCTTCCTCACCGGCGACGATGGAAGTAGCGGCGGCGCTAGGTTTTGAGAGCACGAGCGAGGGAGCGAGGTCGAGCGGAGTAAAAACGAAGTGAGGAAGGGAGGGGGTATTTATAGCCGTGGAAAAAAACTGCTCGCCCGAGGAAATTAGACAAACGTGCCCCTGACCCTTCTCATTCACGTGACATGTGTCACCCACGTAATGAGAGGTGGCGATCGTGCGAGATCGTGGGTGAATAGATAAGTCCATCGTGGAATGTGGGAAGGTTTGAGCGGCAAAAGCCAAAAATTCAGATAAGATATTATTAATGTTTCGTTCGCAAATTCTTCAGCTGACAAGGACACGGTGAAGATTTTGAATGAGTTTCAAGTAGAACGCACATGAAGAATTTGTGAATAGACTGGGTTGGTTTTAGCATAGAGGGGGAAGGGTCCGATCACATTCACTTAGAAGAAAAAGCAACTTGAAGAAATAGCAATAAGTGAATGCTGTAGACGACATAAACTCATATATATATATATATATATTGCCAATGAAGAACAACAATGGAAAGACCAAAGAAAATGCAAAGTTGAAGAAATTTAACAACTGGGGAATTTCAAAAATGAAGAAAAACTCAAATTAAAGATTTTCAACTTTTGTTGGTGGCGTGACCCACCGTATAAGAATGATGATTTCAGACACCGCGTACAATTGTCGTACGGTTCTGAGAATCAAATTCTTCGTTAATTTCTTCACGCTTAGAGTGTTAGTCTTCATTGATTGAAGGAAAACGTTTCTTCGCGTGTTGCACATCTAAGTCATCAATTTTGCATAAGTGTTATGATGTGTGTCCTTTTCAAAGGACATTCAAAGATTCTAGGATATTTAGCTCACACCGCAACTTGCTAAATCTCTTCTCATCCAAGGGCTTTGTGAAGATATCGGCTAGCTGTTCTTCAGTCTTCACATGCTCAATAGAGATGTCGACCTTCAACACATGATCACGAAGAAAATGATGACGAATCTGAATGTGCTTTGTCTTCGAGTGCTGAACTGGGTTATGAGCAATCTTGATGGCACTCTCATTGTCATAGTAGAGAGGCACATTCTTCACATTGACGCCATAGTCCTTGAGGGTTTGCTTCATCCATAGCAATTGAGCACAGCAAGAACCAGCAGCAATGTACTCAGCTTCAGCAGTAGACAGTGATACGCAGTTCTGTTTCTTTGAGGACCAACAGACCAAGGATCGGCAAGGAAATGGCATGTGCCTGATGTTGACTTGCGGTCCACACGATCTCCAGCATAGTCAGAGTCTGAATATCCAATGAGATCAATAGCCGAGCCCTTGGGATACCAGAATCCAAGTGTTGGTGTGTGATACGTCTCCAACGTATCTATAATTTTTGATTGCTCCATGCTATATTATCTTCAGTTTTGGACATTATTGGGCTTTATTATTCACTTTTATATTATTTTTGGGACTAACCTATTAACCGGAGGCCTAGCCCAGAATTGATGTTTTTTGCCAATTTCAGAGTTTCGCAGAAAAAGAATATCAAACGGAGTCCAAACGGAATGAGACCTTTGGGAACATGATTTTCGGAACGAACATGATCCAAGAGACTTGGACCCTAAGTCAAGGAAGCCACGAGGTAGGGGGGCGCGCCTACCCCCCGGGCGTGCCCTCCACCCTCGTGGGCCCCACGTTGCTCCACCTACGTACTCCTTCCTCCTATATATACCTACGTACCCCCAAACGATCAGATACGGAGCCAAAAACCTAATTCCACCGCCGCAACCTTCTGTACCCACGAGATCCCATCTTGGGGCCTGTTCCGGAGCTCCGCCGGAAGGGGCATCGATCATGGAGGGCTTCTACATCAACACCATAGCCTCTCCGATGAAGTGTGAGTAATTTACCTCAGACCTTCGGGTCCATAGTTATTAGCTAGATGGCTTCTTCTCTGTTTTTGGATCTCAATACAATGTTCTCCCTCTCTCTCGTGGAGATCTATTCGATGTAATCTTCTTTTGCGGTGTGTTTGTTGAGACCGATGAATTGTAGGTTTATGATCAAGTTTATCTATGAACAATATTTGAATCTTCTGAATTCTTTTATGTATGATTGGTTATCTTTGCAAGTCTCTTCGAATTATCAGTTTGGTTTGGCCTACTAGATTGATCTTTCTTGCAATGGGAGAAGTGCTTAGCTTTGGGTTCAATCTTGCGGTGTCCTTTCCCAGTGACAGTAGGGGCAGCAAGGCACGTATAGTATTGTTGCCATCGAGGATAACAAGATGGGGTTTTAATCATATTGCACGAATTTATCCCTCTACATCATGTCATCTTGCTTAAGGCGTTACTCTGTTCTTATGAACTTAATACTCTAGATGCATGTTGGATAGCGGTCGATGTGTGGAGTAATAGTAGTAGATGCAGGCAGGAGTCGGTCTACTTGTCTCGGACGTGATGCCTATATACATGATCATACCTAGATATTCTCATAACTATGCTCAATTCTGTCAATTGCTCAACAGTAATTTGTTCACCCACCGTAAAATACTTATGCTCTTGAGAGAAGCCACTAGTGAAACCTATGGCCGCTGGGTCTATCTTCCATCATATTAATCTTCCAACACTTAGTTATTTCCGTTGCTTTTTACTTTGCTTTTATTTTACTTTGCATCTTTATCATAAAAATACCAAAAATATTATCCTATCATATCTATCAGATCTCACTCTCGTAAGTGACCGTGTAGGGATTGACAACCCCCGCATTGGTTGCGAGGATTTATTTGTTTGTGTAGGTGCGAGGGACTCGCGCGTAGCCTCCTACTAGATTGATACCTTGGTTCTCAAAAACTGAGGGAAATACTTACGCTACTTTGCTGCATCACCCTTTCCTCTTCAAGGGAAAACCAACGCAGTGCTCAAGAGGTAGCAAGAAGGATTTCTGGCACCGTTGCCGGGGAGGTCTACGCAAAAGTCAACATACCAAGTACCCATCACAAACCCTTATCTCCCGTATTACATTATTTGTCATTTTCCTCTCGTTTTCCTCTCCCCCACTTCACCCTTGCCGTTTTATTCGCCCTCTCTTTTCCGTTAGCCTCTTTTTTCCCGTCTCTTGTTTGCTCGTGTGTTGGATTGCCTGTTTGTCACGATGGCTCAAGATAATACCAAATTATGTGTCTTTACCAATACCAACAATAATGATTTCCTTAGCACTCCGATTGCTCCTCTTACCGATACTGAATCTTGTGAAATCAATGTTGCTTTGTTGAATCTTGTCATGAAAGATCAATTCGCCGGCCTTCCTAGTGAAGATGCCGCTACTCATCTAAATAGCTTCGTTGATTTGTGTGATATGCAAAAGAAGAAAGATCTTGATAATGATATTGTTAAATTGAAGCTATTTTCTTTTTCGCTTAGAGATCATGCTAAAGCTTGGTTTTCATCTTTGCCTAAAAATAGTATTGATTCTTGGAATAAGTGCAAAGGTGCTTTTATCTCTAAGTATTTTCCTCCCGCTAAGATCATCTCTCTTAGAAACGACATCATGGATTTTAAGCAACTTGATCATGAACATGTTGCACAAGCTTGGGAGAGGATGAAATTAATGATACGTAATTGCCCTACACACGGTTTGAATTTGTGGATGATTATACAAAAAATTTATGCCGGATTGAATTTTGCTTCTAGAAATCTTTTAGATTCGGCCGCGGGAGGCACTTTTATGGAAATCACTTTAGGAGAAGCTACTAAACTCCCAAACAATATTATGGTTAATTATTCTCAATGGCACACTGAAAGATCTACTAATAAAAAAGTGCATGCGATAGAACAAATTAATGTTTTGAGTGGAAAGATGGATGAACTTATGAAACTATTTGCTACTAAGAGTGTTTCTTCTGATCCTAATGATATGTCTTTGTCTACTTTGATTGAGAATAATAATGAATCTATGGATGTGAATTTTGTTGGTAGGAATAATTTTGGTAACAACGCGTATAGAGGAAACTTTAATCCTAGGCCTTATCCTAGCAATTCCTCTAATAATTATGGTAATTCCTACAGCAACTCTTATGGAAATTTTAATAAGATGCCCTCTGAATTTGAGACTAGTGTTAAAGAGTTTATGAATTCGCAAAAGAATTTCCATGCTTTGCTTGAAGAGAAATTGCTTAAAGTTGATGAACTAGCTGGGAACGTTGATAGAATTTCTCTTGATGTTGATTGTTTGAAACTTAGATCTATTCCTCCTAAGCATGATATCAATGAGTCTCTCAAAGCCATGAGAATTTCCATTGATGAGTGCAAAGAAAGAACCGCTAGGATGCGTGCTAAGAAAGATTGCTTTATGAAAGCGTGTTCTTCAAATTTCTATGAAAATAAAGATGAAGATCTAAAAGTTATTGATGTGTCCCCTATTAAATGTTTGTTTTGCAATATGAATCTTGATAATGATGGGACTAATTATGATCCACCTTTACCTAGAAGGCGTTCCAAAAATTAGGAGTTTTTAGGTCTTGATGCTAAAATTGATAAAAGTGGGATTGAAGAGAACAAAACCTTAGATATTAATAAACCCACTGTTTTGGATTTCAAGGAATTTAATTATGATAATTTCTCTTTGATAGATGGTATTTCCTTGTTGCAATCCGTGCAAAATTCTCCTCACGCTTATAGTCAAAATAAAGCTTTTACCAAACATATCGTTGATGCCTTGATGCAATCTTATGAAAACAAGCTTGAGTTGGAAGTTTCTATCCCTAGAAAACTTTATGATGAGTGGGAACCTACTATTAAAATTAAGATTAAAGATCATGAATGCTATGCTTTGTGTGATTTGGGTGCTAGTGTTTCCACGATTCCAAAAACTTTGTGTGATTTGCTAGGTTCCCGTGATTTTGATGATTTCTCTTTAAACTTGCACCTTGCGGATTCCACTATTAAGAAACCTATGGGAAGAATTAATGATGTTCTTATTGTTGCAAATAGGAACTATGTGCCCGTAGATTTTATCATTCTTGATATAGATTGCAATCCTTCATGTCCTATTAGTCTTGGTAGACCTTTCCTTAGAACGATTGGTGCAATTATTGATACGAAGGAAGGGAATATTAGATTCCAATTTCCATTAAAGAAAGGCATGGAACACTTTCCTAGGAAGTGTAACATCCCAAATTTTCAATTTGGAATGTTATACATAGATCATTCTTGCATATCATATTTTATTGCATTTTGTTTTGCGATCCTAGAAATTCTATGCAACTCAAGGACCCACGGAGAGAGTTGGGGATTTCGTTATTTACATATGTGAGTTTTCTCAAATTTTGAAAATGGGATCATTTGTTTTAATTATTTTTCTCTCCGAAAATATTTCATATCAAAATATATGAAAGGAGATAATATGAATTCTCCACAAATAATGAAATATTGGAGGAAAAATTAAAAAAATATTTGATTTTATTTGGATTTTATTTGATTTTATTTGGATTAGGAAAAATACGCGTTTTTCAAAATTGCATTTTAGGCCCAAATAAATGTTCATCTTATCCGGCTTATTTTTAGAGGATGGGGAAAATTTAATTCGGGATTTTTGGAGTCTGTTTAGTATTTATTTTCTTACTTTTTCTGCATGTCCGAATTATTAAAAAAAGTCAGCCGACTCCGGGCCGTACCCGAGCGGGACTCTTCGGGCCGGCCTTTAAAAGCCCGAGACCCCGAGCCCCAGCGCCGCCAGCCCACCCGAAACCCTAGCCGCCGCCGCCCGACCCGCGCCGCCCCGCCGCTCGTCGCCGCCAACCACCGCCGCCGGAGCCGTTCGCAGGGGTTAGAGGTAGCCGCCGGTTTTTTTATAAAACCGATCCGTTTTATTTCGTAAACCCTAGTTTCGGTTTTGTTTAGATCGGTTCGGTTTATTTTTTTGGTTTATTTATTTTGCGGACGTTCGTCCGTACGTTCGTTTTAACGAACGGTTTTCGTCGCTTAACCTCAGACAGCGAACGTTCGTTCGTTAGCCTGTTCGTCAGTTTTTCTTTTTCTCGGATTTTCCGCGATTATTTTCGATCGCGATTTCTGATCCGATTTTCGTTTCAGTTTAACTTTTTGCTCGTTTATCGGAATCAGGCGATTCAAGCGCCTAGAGTTTCATCACGAAACCCTCTTTCTGTTTAACCAACTCAAAAAAGTTTTTGCTACTGTAAAATTTGACTTAGGTCCAGATTAGTAAACGAAGCTTGTTTCTTTTGTCATTTGAGTTTCGTTGCTTCGTACGATTTGATTCTTTTGCAAACCGGAGTTCTTAAGTTGAACTTTCTGGTTAGATCTCTTATTTTGAACTTTATTCGTGCACCCTTGCTTGATTGCTTATGTATGTATTGTTTGTTTGCGATAGAGTACCCGGAGTGCGAAGCGTGCTACTAAGAGTCTCTAGGTTTCACGGAACATCAGTAAGGCAAGTAACACTTTGATCATACCTCTTTACCACCCAGTTTTATTGCATTAGATCAATCCTCAAACTATTGCATGATTAGGATCTTATTAATATGTGGGTTTTGGGAAGTAGATGAGGTAGTACCTATTGCCCTGTTTACTATCAAACCTTTGGGAGTTACTTCTACGTTTGCTTATATTGCTATGCTATGCTCGTAGACGTGGATTGGGTTTGAGTGTATTTCATGACAGATGTGAGATTGTTAATTAATGGATCAACTTAAGGTGGCTACTTTAATTTACATCTGGGTGGACTGAGGCACCTGGAGAACCCAGTGTTGCCTGTATTTTTGGATATCCCGGAGTACCCGTGTGATCATCCTATGGACCGCCACCCAGGCTCAAAGGGATCATGAGATTATTCATGCTAGAAACTTCCGTGTGCAGCCACAAGCTATTATGGGCTCTAGCATAGTTGAGTAGGTTACATGATCTCTTGAAGAGGTGGGCTAGCAGATGTAGGGGAAAGTAGGTGTAACTGTCCACCCGGAGTAAAGAGTATTGTTTCTGAAAGACTGTGTCTCGGTCATCCGTTTCTCAAACACCATGTAGTGCGAGAAATCAAGCGGAGGCGATCGAGTCTTGTGGGGAAAAGTGCACAAACCTCTGCAGAGTGTACAAACTAATCATGGTTAGCCGTGTCCCCGGTTATGGACGTCTTGAGTATCTAGTTCTTGGATTATCATGTGAATCTCATCATCATGCTACTTAATTTAATTTGATTGGGTTAATCACGTTCTTAATTGGGATTGAGTTGGAGGTACCTTCTCAATGTTTAACAACCACCATGATAATTAAATAAAATTTATTCCTTTGTGGTAGGGAAAAATTGGCTTTTCGCAAAACTGTAACCATAGAGCTTTCCACCAGCCAAATATGCATGTAGTGATAGCATTATTCTGTTCATTACTCTCTATGTGTTACATTGCCAGCATATTCCATGTGCTAACCCGTTTTTGGGCTGCAACGTATCATGTTGCAGTCTTTTCAGACGACGAGTAAGGAGCCTTAGGTCGTGGTCTTATACTCAGTGATGCCGTTGGAGTTGATGGACTCACTTTATCTTCCAAGCCTTCCGCTGTTATCGTTTTTAGATGGCCTTAAGCCATATTAATTTTATTGAGTTCTCTTGAACTATTCGATGTAATAAGTGTGTGATTGCTACTCTGTTATAAATCCTTCAAAGTACTATGCGTGTCAGCATTACCGATCCAGGGATGACACTGATGCACGGAGACTAGACTGTTTGAGGTCTGGTCGCTACAAAGATGGTTCAGAGCACACACTGACTGTAGGACGCGACCACTAAGCTAAAGCCCTAGATCACTACTCTCTTCTCATTTCGGACTCCTCTCCTCTCTTCCACTCTTTTAGGATGGCGGATGCAAGGATCAAGTTCGCGCAACCAGATGAGGATACACCTTTTGGACGACACTTGAACATCAGAATACCAAGCTCCACCGGAACCTACAACGGCACACTACCAGAAGAGGAGCACTGGATGATTCAAGTTCAAGTTCCAGGAAGGACGTTCATGCCAGTCACTGAGCCCATAGAGTTTTCCTTTGATGCACCAACCTGGAGTCTAGGAAAGAGCATGGCAGCCCACATCACCATGGGATGCATTGGAGAAGTGTACCACAATGATCTCAAGGATACTATCTATCAGATTTGTGGGCGCCGAGATGAGAAATGGGAGATGATCAGCACCAGGAAGGATAAATCTATTGCAGCTTTCATTCAGGAGTTAAACCAGCACATTCGTCGTCAGGAGAACCAGATGTGCACTGACATGATAGAACTGAAGAAGGCAAAGACTAGGATCATGGAACTGGAGGAAGAACTCAAGGCTACACGCGAGGATTATATGGAGGAAATCGTCGCACTAGTGGAGAAGAATGGCGACCTGACACAGAAGCTAGGAGTTTTCATGGGAGACCCCGCACCAGGAGGAGATGATGACGATTCTACTTGCCCGGAGAACTACATCATCATCGACGACACTGACTCGGACCCCAGTGATGATTGGGAGGATGAAGCCGGAGCAGATATCATGGAGTCTTCGACTGAGCAATTTTTCTAGTAGACCACCAAATTAGTAGTAGTATTCCTCCATGAATATAGTATAGTTCAAGCACTTTGTAACGATAGTTAGATCGATTGTATGCCTTGTTTGAATTGATTGGAGTGATATGATTGTGTTTGTATCATGTGCATATGGTTAGTGTTTTCCCTTTAGACCTCATTCTATCCTATTTCTCATCTTTTCTAAACCATCAGATGCCTCCGTGATGCGACACCGGATTTGTTTTCCCACCGGAGATCACTCAGTTGATTCAGCAGCAGAATGCCTGATGCAAGTGCTAGTTCAGAACCAAGGCAACAACAACAACAACCCACCACCACCACCTGTTGATCACTTAGCCCGTTTTCTTAGGCTGAATCCGCCGGTGTTCTCCAGTAGCACCGAGCCGATTGTGGCAGATGATTGGCTCCACAAGGTTGGAAGGGAGCTGACCACTGCAGGATGCACAGATGCGGAGAGAGTGCGTTTTGCCGCACATCAGCTCGATGGACCCGCAGCATCATGGTGGGAGAATTATACAGCCACTCACCCCATTGACACTGTCACATGGGACCAGTTTCAGCAAGCTTTCCGTACTGCCCATGTTTCAGTAGGAGCTATGGCCATGAAGAAGCGTGAGTTTCGCAACTTACGCCAAGGAGGACGTACCGTTGGCCAGTACGTGGAGGATTTTAGTAAGTTAGCACGTTATGCCCCAGATAACGTTGCTACGGATGCAGCTAAGCAGGAAAAGTTTCTGGAAGGACTGAATGATGAGCTGAGCATGCAGTTGATGGTGGAAACTTTTAACAACTACCAGGAGTTGGTAGATAGAGCTCTCATGATTGAAGGGAAGCAGCAGCAGGTTGAGAGCCGTAAGAGGAAGTATGGACAAGGAAAGTACAGTACAGGAGCTCACCAGAAGCCTCGTTTTACCCCGAACTCAGGAGGACACCTTCAGCATAACCACGGAGGTCACAATCACAATGGAGGGAGCTCACACAATCATAGTGGCCCGAAGAATGGCAATGGAAACGGAGGAAGCAATGGACAGAACCGTACCAACCCATCAACCCCAGCCAAGAGGGATCTAAGCCACGTTACTTGTTTCAAGTGCCAGAAGACTGGACATTATGCAACTGAATGTCCGGAAGCTAAGAATGGAAATGGCAATGGAAGCTCGGGGAAGAAGCCGAACCCTTTCAACAGGGGACAGGTGAACCACGTTAATGTGGAGGAGGTTGAAGCACAGCCTGATGCAGTAATAGGTAAGTTTTTGGTTAAGTCATTTACTGCAATCGTTCTTTTTGATACTGGTGCATCGCATTCATACATATCAAGGGGATTTGTGGATAAGTTTAAGTTGCCCACCAAAGTTATCAGAACACCTATGTTAGTAACCTCGCCAGGAGCAGAGTATATGGCAAGCCAAGGATGTTTTCAGATGCCATTGGCCATAGGTAGGCATGTTTTCCCCTCAAACCTAATAGTTTTGGAGTCGCAAGGTTTGGATGTGATTTTGGGAATGGATTGGCTATCGATGTATGGAGGAAACATCGATTGCGCCAGTAAGACGATTTTGCTTACTACCCCAGAAGGAAGAAGGATTAAGTATGTATCCCGGTATGTGCCGAAGAGGACTCAAGTAAATTCCTTATCAGGAGTTGTACAGGAGGAAGTACCAGTGGTGAAGTATTTCCCTGACGTATTTCCACAGGAGCTGCCAGGCATGCCACCAGATAGAGACATTGAGTTTTTGATTGAGCTTTTGCCAGGCACTGGGCCAATATCTAAGAGACCGTACAGGATGCCCGCTAAGGATTTGGAAGAAATTAAGAAGCAGATTAAGGAGTTACTGGATAAAGGATATATTCGCCCAAGTTCATCACCTTGGGGATCACCAGTACTTCTAGTGGAGAAGAAAGATGGATCGTTGAGGATGGTTGTTGATTATCGTGGATTGAATGAACTAACAATCAAGAACAAGTACCCACTGCCAATGATCAATGATCTGTTTGACCGACTACAAGGAGCTAAAGTATTTTCCAAGATTGATTTGCGATCAGGATACCACCAATTGAAGATTCGAGAGCAGGATATACCCAAGACAGCTTTTACCACAAGGTATGGGCTATATGAGTACACCGTTATGTCATTTTGCCTGACTAACGCACCCGCCTATTTCATGAACATGATGAACAAAGTGTTTATGGAGTTTTTGGATAAGTTCGTCGTAGTGTTCATTGATGATATTCTGGTCTATTCGAAGAATGAAGAAGAGCATAAGGAGCATTTGCGTTTGGTACTTGGAAAGCTCAGAGAACATCAGTTATATGCCAAGTTCAGCAAGTGCGAGTTTTGGTTAAAGGAAATTGGATTCCTTTGACATGTTATATTCGGAGAAGGAATAGCAGTAGATCCCACCAAGGTTAACACTGTGACAAATTGGGAGTCACCCACGACAGTTGGAGAAATCCGGAGTTTTCTGGGACTCGCAGGATATTACCGGAGATTCATCGAGAATTTCTCGAAGACTGCAAAGCCTATGACGGAGTTGTTGAAGAAGGACACCAAATTCAAATGGACTGAGGAATGTGAGGCTAGTTTCCAGGAGTTGAAGAAACGTTTGGTTACAGCGCCAGTGTTGATTTTGCCAGATCAACGCAAGGATTATGAAGTATATTGTGACGCTTCTCGTCGAGGACTTGCAGTAGTGCTAATGCAGCAGGGAAGAGTTGTTTCATATGCCTCACGACAGCTTAAACCCCATGAGTTGAATTATGCTACACATGATTTGGAGTTAGCAGCCGTAGTGCATGCGTTCAAGACATGGAGACATTTTCTCATCGGAAACCATTGTGAGGTGTACACGGATCACAAGAGTTTGAAGTACATTTTCACGCAGAAGGAGTTGAATCTCAGGCAAAGGAGATGGTTGGAGCTCATTAAGGATTATGATATGAGATTGCATTATCACCCAGGAAAGGCTAACGTAGTAGCCGATGCGTTGAGCCGCAAGAGCCATGTCAACACACTCATGACCGGAGAGATACCCAAGGAGTTAGCAGAGGATCTTCATGAAATATGTTTGGAAATAGTTCCGAGAGGCTATGTAGCAGCATTGGAGATTCAGTCTACTTTGATGGATAAGATCAGAGAAGCCCAGAAGATAGACAAGGAAATTGCTGAGATAAAAGAAAGGATGAGTAAAGGAAAAGCCAAGGGATTTCGTGAGGATGAGCACGATACCTTATGGTTTGAGGACCGCGTTTATGTGCCCAATGATCCGGAGATCAGGAAGTTGATCTTGCAAGAAGCCCATGATTCACCATATTCGATTCACCCAGGAAATACCAAGATGTACCTGGATTTAAAGGACAGTTTCTGGTGGACCGGAATGAAGAAGGATATTGCGGAGTATGTAGCAGTTTGTGATGTATGTCAGAGAGTAAAGGCAGAGCATCAGAAGCTAGCAGGATTGTTACAACCATTGCCGATACCCGAATGGAAGTGGGATAAGCTAGGCATGGATTTTATCACAGGATTGCCCAGGACTCGTTCAGGCTATGACTCAATATGGGTTGTAGTCGATCGTTTGACAAAGGTAGCTCATTTCATCCCAGTAAAGACCACTTATACAAGTGCTAAGTTGGCAAAGATATACATGACCAGGATCGTATGTCTGCATGGAGTTCCGAGGACCATTGTATCAGATAGAGGAACCCAGTTTACTTCAAAGTTTTGGAATCAGTTGCACGAGACTTTGGGTACGAGGCTAGAGTTCAGTACAGCCTTTCATCCACAGACAGACGGACAGACCGAGAGAGTCAATCAGATTTTGGAGGACATGCTGAGAGCTTGTGTGCTAGATTATGGATCTAGTTGGGATGACAATTTGCCATATGCAGAGTTCTCTTATAACAACAGTTATCAATCCAGTTTGAAGATGGCCCCTTTCGAAGCTCTATACGGAAGGAGGTGCAGGACACCGTTGTTGTGGGACGAAGTTGGAGACCGCCAGTTGTTTGGACCAGATTTGATTAAAGAGTCTGAACAGAAAGCGAAGTTGATTCGTGATAGGCTCAAGGTAGCCCAGTCCAGGCAGAAGAGTTATGCGGATTCTAAACGCAAGGAGACAGTTTATGAAGTCAGAGACAGAGTTTATCTTCGAGTATCACCACTTCGAGGAGTGTAGCGCTTTGCAGTTAAGGGAAAGTTAGCGCCACGTTTTGTAGGACCATACAAAGTTTTGGAGCGTATGGGTGAAGTTGCTTACAAGTTGGAATTGCCCGGAGGATTGTCGGGAGTTCACGATGTGTTCCATGTTTCTCAGCTGAAGAAGTGCCACGTAGAGATGGCTGAGATACCACTGAGAGATACAGTGCCACTGGAAGCAATTCAGCTGGATAGTGATTTGACTATGAGGAGAAACCAGTCAAGATTCTCGAATATGCCAGCCGAGTCACCCGCAGCAAGGTTATCAAGTTTTGCAAAGTCCAGTGGAGTCACCATACCGAGGAGGAAGCCACCTGGGAGCGAGAGGAAGATCTACGGAAGGACCACTCTTACCTATTTTCTAGCCAACCCGAATCTCGAGGGCGAGATTCATCTTAAGGGGGGTAGGTTTGTAACATCCCAAATTTTCAATTTGGAATGTTATACATAGATCATTCTTGCATATCATATTTTATTGCATTTTTTTGCGATCCTAGAAATTCTACGCAACTCAAGGACCCACGGAGAGAGTTGGGGATTTCGTTATTTTCATATTTGGGTTTTCTCAAATTTTGAAAATGGGATCATTTGTTTTAATTATTTTTCTCTCCGAAAATATTTCATATCAAAATATATGAGAGGAGATAATATGGCTTCTCCACAAATAATGAAATATTGGAGGAAAAATATTAAAAAAAATATTTGATTTTATTTGAATTAGGAAAAATACGCATTTTTCAAAATTGCATTTTAGGCCCAAATAAATGTTCATCTTGTCCGGCTTATTTTTAGAGGACGGGGAAAATTTATTTCGGGATTTTTGGAGTCCGTTTAGTATTTCGTTTCTTACTTTTTCTGCACGTCTGAATTCTTTAAAAAAAAGTCAACCGACTCCGGGCCGTACCCAAGCGGGACTCTTCGGGCCGGCCTTTAAAAGCCCGAGACCCCAAGCCCCAGCGCGGCCAGCCCACCCGAAACGCTAGCCGCCGCGGCCGCCTCGGGATCCGCGCCGCCCCGCCGCCCGCGCCGCCATCCGCGCCGCCCCGCCGCTCGTCGCCGCCAACCACCGCCGCCGGAGCCGTTCGCTGGAGTTAGAGGTAGCCGCCGGTTTTTTTATAAAACCGATCGGTTTTATTTCGTAAACCCTAGTTTCGGTTTTGTTTAGATCGGTTCGGTTTATTTTTTTGGTTTATTTATTTTGCGGACGTTCGTTTTAACGAACGGTTTTCGTCGTGTAACCGCAGACAGCGAGCGTTCGTTCGTTAGCCTGTTCGTCAGTTTTTCTTTTTCTCGGATTTTCCGCGATTATTTTCGATCGAGATTTCTAATCCGATTTTCGTTTCAGTTTAACTTTTCGCTCGTTTATCAGAATCAGGCGATTCAAGCGCCTAGAGTTTCATCTCGAAACCCTCTTTCTGTTTAACCAACTCAAACAAGTTTTTGCTATTGTAAACTTTGACTTAGGTCCAGATTAGTAAACGAAACTTGTTTCTTTTGCCGCTTGAGTTTCGTTGCTTCGTTCGATTTGATTCTTTTGCAAACCAGAGTTCTTAAGTTGAACTTTCTGGTTAGATCTCTTATTTTGAGTTTTATTCATGCACCCTTGCTTGATTGCCTATGTATGTATTGTTTGTTTGCGATAGAGTACCCGGAGTGCGAAGCGTGCTACTACGAGTCTCTAGGTTTCACGGAACATCAGCAAGGCAAGTAACACTTTGATCATACCTCTTTACCACCCAGTTTTATTGCATTAGATCAATCCTCAAACTATTGCATGATTAGGATCTGATTAATATGTGGGTTTTGGGAAGTAGATGAGGTAGTACCTATTGCCCTGTTTACTATCAAACCTTTGGGAGTTACTTCTACGTTTGCTTATATTGCTATGCTATGCTCGTAGACGTGGATTGGGTTTGAGTGTATTTCATGACAGATGTGAGATTGTTAATTAATGGATCAACTTAAGGTGGCTACTTTAATTTACATCTGGGTGGATTGAGGCACCTGGAGAACCCAGTGTTGCCTGTATTTTTGGATATCCTGGAGTACCCGTGTGATCATCCTATGGACCGCCACCCAGGTTCAAAGGGATCATGAGATTATTCATGCTAGAAACTTCCGTGTGCTACCACAAGCTATTATGGGCTCTAGCATAGTTGAGTAGGTTACATGATCTCTTGAAGAGGTGGGCTAGCAGATGTAGGGGAAAGTAGGTGTAACTGTCCACCCGGAGTAAAGAGTATTGTTTCTGAAAGACTGTGTCTCGGTCATCCGTTTCTCAAACACCATGTAGTGCGAGAAATCAAGCGGAGGCAATCGAGTCTTGTGGGGAAAAGTGCACAAACCTCTGCAGAGTGTACAAACTAATCATGGTTAGCCGTGTCCCCGGCTATGGACGTCTTGAGTATCTAGTTCTTGGATTATCATGTGAATCTCATCATCATGCTACTTAATTTAATTTGATTGGGTTAATCACGTTCTTAATTGGGATTGAGTTGGAGGTACCTTCTCAACATTTAACAACCACCATGATAGTTAAATAAAATTTATTCCTTTGTGGTAGGGAAAAATTGGCTTTTCGCAAAACTGTAACCATAAAGCTTTCCACTAGCCAAATATGCATGTAGTGATAGCATTATTCTGTTCATTACTCTCTATGTGTTACATTGCCAGCATATTCCATGTGCTGACCCGTTTTCGGGCTGCAACGTAGCATGTTGCAGACTTTTCAGACGACGAGTAAGGAGCCTTAGGTCGTGGTCTTATACTCAGTGATGCCGTTGGAGTTGATGGACTCACTTTATCTTCCAAGCCTTCTGCTGTTATCGTTTTTAGATGGCCTTAAGCCATATTAATTTGTATTGAGTTCTCTTGAACTATTCGATGTAATAAGTGTGTGATTGCTACTCTGTTATAAATCCTTCAAAGTACTGTGTGTGTCAGGATTACCTATCCAGGGATGACACTGATGCACGGAGACTAGACTGTTTGAGGTATGGTCGCTACAGGAAGAAAATAAAATTACCATATGAATCTATCATGAGAGCCACTTATGGATTGCCTACCAAAGATGGCAATACCTAGATTTATCCTTGCTATTATGCCTAGCTAGTGGCGTTAAACGATAGCGCTTGTTGGGAGGCAACCCAATTTTATATATAGTTTTTTGCCTTTTGCTTCTGTTTAGGAATAAATATTTGATCTAGCCTCTGGTTAGATGTGTTTTTATGTTTTAATTAGTGTTTGTGCCAAGTTAAACCTATAGGAGCTTCTTGGATGATAGGTATTTGATCTTGCTGTAATTTCCAGAAACTTTCTGTTCACGAAAATAATTGTTAAAAATCACCAGAACGTGATAAAATATTGATTCCAATTGCTGCTGATCAATAAACAAATTTTCTACGTCGTCATATTTTGTCTGATGTTTTGGAGTCCCAGAAGTTTGCGTTAGTTACAGATTACTACAGACTGTTCTGTTTTTGACAGATTCTGTTTTTCGTGTGTTGTTTGCTTATTTTGATGAATCTATGGGTAGTAAAATAGTTTATAAACCATAGAGAAGTTGGAATACAGTAGGTTTAACACCAATATAAATAAATAATGAGTTCATTACAGTACCTTGAAGTGGTCTTTTGTTTTCTTTCGCTAACGGAGCTCACGAGATTTTCTGCTAAGTTTTGTGTTGTGAAGTTTTCAAGTTTTGGGTGAAAGATTTGATGGATTATGGAACAAGGAGTGGCAAGAGCCTAAGCTTGGGGATGCCCATGGCACCCCCAAGATAATCTAAGGACACCAAAAAGCCAAAGCTTGGGGATGCCCCGGAAGGCATCCCCTCTTTCGTCTACTTCCATCGGTAACTTTACTTGGACCTATATTTTTATTCACCACATGATATGTGTTTTGCTTGGAGCGTCTTGTATGATTTGAGTCTTTGCTTTTTAGTTTACCACAATCATCCTTGCTGTACACACCTTTTGAGAGAGACACACATGATTTGGAAATTATTAGAATACTCTATGTGCTTCACTTATATCTTTTGAGTTATATAGTTTTGCTCTAGTACTTCACTTATATCTTTTAGAGCACGGTGGTGGATTTGTTTTATAGAAACTATTGATCTCTCATGCTTCACTTAGATTATTTTGAGAGTCTTCAATAGCATTGTAATTTGCTTAAATAAACCTAATATGCTAGGTATTCAAGATTAGTAAAAACTTTCTTATGAGTGTTTTGAATACTAAGAGAAGTTTGATGCTTGATGATTGTTTTGAGACATGGAGGTAGTGATATTAAAGTTGTGCTAGTTGAGTAGTTGTGAATTTGAGAAATACTTGTGTTGAAGCTTGCAAGTCCCGTAGCATGCACGTATGGTAAACGTTATGTAACAAATTTGAAACATGAGGTATTCTTTGATTGTCCTCCTTATGAGTGGCGGTCGGGGACGAGCGATGGTCTTTTCCTACCAATATATCCCCCTAGGAGCATGCGCGTAGTGCTTGGTTTTTGATGACTTGTAGATTTTTGCAATAAGTATGTGAGTTCTTTATGACTAATGTTGAGTCCATGGATTATACGCACTCTCACCTTTCCATCATTGCTAGCCTCTTCGGTACCCTGCATTGCCCTTTCTCACATTGAGAGTTCGTGCAAACTTCGCCGGTGCATCCAAACCCCGTGATATGATATGCTCTTTCACACATAAACCTCCTTATATCTTCCTCAAAACAGCCACCATACCTACCTATTATGGCATTTCCATAGCCATTCCGAGATATATTGCCATGCAACTTTCCATCGTTCTGTTTATCATGACACGTCCATCATTGTCATATTGCTTTGCATGATCATGTAGTTGACACAGTATTTGTGGCAAAGCCACCGTTCATAATTCTTTCATACATGTCACTCTTGGTTCATTGCATATCCCGGTACACTGCCGGAGGCATTCATATAGAGTCATACCTTGTTCCAGTATCAAGTTGTAATCATTGAGTTGTAAATAAATAGAATGATGATCATCATTTAATAGAGCATTGAAAAAAAGGCCAAATAAAAAAAGGCCCAAAAAAGGAGAAATAAAAAGGGACAATGCTACTATCCTTTTACCACACTTGTGCTTCAAAGTAGCACCATAATCTTCATGATAGAGAGTCTCTTGTTTTGTCACTTTCATATACTAGTGGGAATTTTTCATTATAGAACTTGGCTTGTATATTCCAACAATGGGCCTCCTCAAGTGCCCTAGGTCTTCGTGAGCAAGCAAGTTGGATGCACACCCACTTAGTTTATTTTGTTGATCTTTCATATATTTATAGCTCTAGTGCATCCGTTGCATGGCAATCCCTACTCCTTGCATTAACATCAATCGATGGGCATCTCCATAGCTCATTTATTAGCCTTGTTGATGTGAGACTTTCTCCTTTTTGTCTTCTCCACATAACCCCCATCATTATACTCTATTCCACCCATAGTGCTATATCCATGGCTCACGCTCATGTCTTGCGTGAAGGTTTATAAAGTTTGAGATTACTAAAGTATGAAACAATTGCTTGGCTTGTCATCGGGCAGCATTCTTGTGTGACGAAGATGGAGCATCACTAAACTATATGATTTTGTAGGGATGAACTTTCTTTGGCCATGTTATTTTGAGAGGACATAATTGCTTAGTTAGTATGCTTGAAGTATTATTATTTTTATGTCAATATTGAACTTTTATCTTGAATCTTTCGGATCTGAATATTCATACCACAATTAAGAAGAATTACATTGAAATTATGCCAAGTAGCATTCCACATCAAAAATTCTGTTTTTATCATTTACCTACTCGAGGACGAGCAGGAATTAAGCTTGGGGATGCTTGATACGTCTCCAACGTATCTATAATTTTTTATTGCTCCATGCTATATTATCTTCTGTTTTGGACATTATTGGGCTTTATTATTCACTTTTATATTATTTTTGGGACTAACCTATTAACCGGAGACCCAGCCCAGAATTGCTGTTTTTTTTCATATTTCAGAGTTTCGCAGAAAAAGAATATCAAACGGAGTCCAAACGAAATGAAACCTTCGGTAATGTGATTTTCGGAATGAACATGATCCAGGAGACTTGGACCCTAAGTCAAGGAAGCTTCCAGGAAGCCACGAGGTAGGGGGCGCGCCTACCCCCCTGGGCGCGCCCTCCACCCTCGTGGGCCCCACGTTGCTCCACCGACGTACTACTTCCTCCTATATATACCTACGTACCCCCAAACGATCAGATACGGAGCCAAAAACCTAATTCCACCGCCGCAACCTTCTGTACCCACGAGATCCCATCTTGGGGCCTGTTCCGGAGCTCCGCCGGAAGGGGCTTCGATCACGGAGGGCTTCTACATCAACACCATAGCCTGTCCGATGAAGTGTGAGTAGTTTACCTCAGACCTTCGGGTCCATAGTTATTAGCTAGATGGCTTCTTCTCTGTTTTTGGATCTCAATACAATGTTCTCCCTCTCTCTCGTGGAGATCTATTCGATGTAATCTTCTTTTGCGGTGTGTTTGTTGAGACCGATGAATTGTAGGTTTATGATCAAGTTTATCTATGAACAATATTTGAATCTTCTGAATTCTTTTATGTATGATTGGTTATCTTTGCAAGTCTCTTCGAATTATCAGTTTGGTTTGGCCTACTAGATTGATCTTCCTTGCAACGGGAGAAGTTCTTAGCTTTTGGTTCAATCTTGCGGTGTCCTTTCCTAGTGACAGTAGGGGCAGCAAGGCACGTATAGTATTGTTGCCATCGAGGATAACAAGATGGGTTTTTTATCATATTGCATGAATTTATCCCTCTAGATCATGTCATCTTGCTTAAGGCGTTACTCTGTTCTTATGAACTTAATACTCTAGATGCATGCTAGATAGCGGTCGATGTGTGGAGTAATAATAGTAGATGCAGGCAGGAGTCAGTCTACTTGTCTCGAACGTGATGCCTATATACATGATCATACCTAGATATTCTCATAACTATGCTCAATTATATCAATTGCTCAACAGTAATTTGTTCACCCACCGTAAAATACCTATGCTCTTGAGAGAAGCCACTAGTGAAACCTATGCCCCCCGGGTCTATCTTCCATCATATTAATCTTCCAACACTTAGTTATTTCCGTTGCGTTTTACTTTGCTTTTATTTTACTTTGCATCTTTATCATAAAAATACCAGAAATATTATCTTATCATATCTATCAGATCTCACTCTCGTAAGTGACCGTGTAGGGATTGACAACCCCTTATCGCGTTGGTTGCGAGGATTTATTTGTTTGTGTAGGTGCGAGGGACTCGCGCGTAGCCTCCTACTGGATTGATATCTTGGTTCTCAAAAACTGAGGGAAATACTTACGCTACTTTGCTGCATCACCCTTTCCTCTTCAAGGGAAAACCAACGCAGTGCTCAAGAGGTACCAGTGTGTGAGCTAGATATCGAAGAATATGCTTCACAACCTTATGGTGTGATTCCTTCGGTGTCACTTGAAAGCGGGCACACATGCAAACACTAAGCATAATATCTGGCCTAGATGCACATAAATACAATAAAGAACCAATCATGGAGCGATATACCTTTTTATCGAAGTCAATACCATTTTCATCAGTGCATAGATGGCCATTTGTGGGCATAGGAACTTTGACGCCTTTGCAATCTTGCATGCCGAATTTCCTCAATACATCCTTGAGGTATTTCTCCTGAGATATGAAAATGCCATCACGCTGTTGACGAATTTTAAGACCTAAGAAGAATTTCAATTCTCCTATCATAGACATTTGATATTCTTCACTCATCACGTAGGCAAATTCATCACTTTAACATTGGTCAGTACACCCAAAAATGGTAGCATCAACATATATTTGGCACACAAACAATTCACCATCATAGGATTTAGTGAAAAGAGTTGGGTCAAGTGAACCGGGTTTGAAGCCTTTCTTCATGAGGAATTCCTTCAAAGTATCATTGTCGGAGTAATTGGTCACGGGTAGCCTAACCGACTACCCCTGGCTCTTCAGAAAATTTATCAGGCCTTTGGGCCTTCAAGCACTCCAAGCATTTGGGCCGCCTTCCCCGGCCGGCTACCACTAAAGCCGACTACCGGAAGGCGACCCAGCCTCACCGACTCCAAGAAGCCGGCCAAGAAGGACGCCGACTCCTAGAAGCCGGCCGAGACCACAACCACCCCTACATAACGGCGACATGACGGGGTGTGGCCACAGTGCGGCCCACGACTCCCGAAGCCCGAGGCAGGCATGGCTACAGGAGGCCGTACGGGAGGGATGTCTCCCGCGCGGCCCGGCACTGTAGCCACGCCAGCCGTGACATCATTCACGACCCCCTCCTGTACGGCCCAAGGACCGCGGGCCCCTTCAGCCAGAGAGAGGCGTGAAGGCGGCCCGGTTTTTCCTAATCGGCCAGGAGCATAGCCGGCCTCCAGAAGCCGGCGACTCCCTTCCTCGAAGCAGGAGCCCCATTAGGGAGACAAGACGAGGTGAGGCTACAGTGATGGCCCCCGATGCGGATCACTGTAGCCACGCTTACCTCGACAAAGCCCTCATCATCAGAGGCGCGGCTACAGTAAGCAGCCGCCGACAAGACCCTAGGCGGTGGGGCCGGCCTGTCGACCGAGTAGCCGGTAGCCGGCGGGACCCACCAGCCGGCGGGACCCACCAGCCGGCGGAGAAGCCGGCAGGCGTAGACACTGACGGCTGGGGCCAGTTCCCAGTCGGATTACCATTGTACCCCCGTGGGGGTAGGCCTATATAAACCCCCCGGAGCACCCATGCAAAGGGTTCGCTTCTGGTTCGCCCCTCTGCATGTTTGGCTTCCAAGCATAGCACATACACACACACCATAGACAGAGAGAAGCAAGAGCTAGCATTGCCCTTCTTCTCCCTTGATCCCAACAGCTCTAGGAGCGATTGTAGCTACTCTTTATCGATCTAGTGATCATGCGGAGACCCCGCAGAGCAGGACTAGGGGTGTTATCTCCTCGGAGAGCCCCGAACCTGGGTAAGATTCGCCGGCGTGCATGTCTTCGCCTCATCCCGTTTCCAGGCACCGGCGACGTTTTATTGGCTCCCACAATGATAAGCCATCCCTTGGCATATGTCGCACCAACCACCCGACATTTGGCGCCCACCGTGGGGCCAGGTGCACCGTTGTCCGGAGACCTATTCTGGACGGGAACCCTCTTCCTTCCCCGCGAGCGCAGCCAGCCTGCTGCGCCCGATGGCGTTTGCCCCGACGCGCTGCAAGGCGTCGACGACGCCTGCGCAGCGAGCCGCCTCGCCGATCTGCTCTGCGAGACCCGCATCTCCGACGAGCCTGCGTCCGACGCAGGCACCGATTACCCCGAGAGCCGCCTCGTCAGCCTCCTCGACCAACTTCACGTCTCCAGCGAGCCTGCTGCGGACATGGAGTCGGTCGGCTCCACCGACCCGATGCTCATCGACTCCGACACCGCGTCGCTCGACGCTTACCCCTCCGACGTGGTGGTCTTCGACGACCCCCTCCCTCGAGCTGACAGCGGCAGCAGCGCTGTCACCGAAGTGCTGGTCATCAGCCACATCTCCAACTCGGGCGAGGACGCCCGCGGCGCTCAGCAAGCGGCGATGCACGACCTCTCCGTCCCCCTCCCGGCCGACGCCGACACCGAGACCCTGGAGGCACGCCGTCTTGCCCTCATCACGGAGAGCAAGAAGATAGCCTCGATGAGATGCCTCACCGAGCCCACCAGCGCGAAGTCGACCGCGCCGCCTTCGGGACGCCGCCGCCTAGCGGCCCGAGCCGAGCCGGCTTCAGCCGTTGCCAGCATGCTGGGCGCAGATCGCCCCATCTACGCCACCCCGCTCGAGAATCTGCGAGCCGCTCAGGCGGCTGCAGAGGAGCTCAATGGGCTGGGAGCCGATGAGCTCCCCTACATGAAAAAACGGATCCAGCAGCTGATCGACGCGGCTGCAGAACGGCACGAAGCCGGCGCCCGTGCTGATAGTCATCCCCCGCGCCGGGAGCACGCCGCGACGTCCCGCTCGCCGACTGCAAGCGGCACGCGCCAGAGGAAAGACAAGGAGCCGGCTGCCAGCCGCAGCCGGACTCGCATCACTATCGAGCGCGACGCGGATGGCCGCCCTCGGGCGGTCGAACACCAAGGAAACCTGCCGCCTTCCCCGCCTCGAAGAGAAAGACGCCTCACTCCGCCGCCCATCACGCATCCGACTCTTGGCGACTGACTCGGCCGCCGAGAAGGAGTCGGCGAGAGTGACGCCCGCCACAGGATCGACCGCCTTGCTCGATCCTTGGCGTTAGAAGAAGAAGACGATGTCGGCCCGCCATGCTTTGGCTCCCGCATCCGCGACGAGCCCTTCCCCAAAGGGTTCTCGCTCCCCAGAGACACGCCCAAGTACAACGGCTCGGTGAAGCCGGAAGATTGGCTCATCGACTACTCCACAGCCGTCAGCATCGCCAACGGCAATCGGCGCGTTGCCGTGAAGTACGTCCCCTTGATGCTGCAAGGGACGGCGCGCACGTGGCTTAACAGCCTCAAGCCATACAGCATCAACAGCTGGCTGGACTTCACCGAGCTTTTCGTCCGCAACTTCACCAGCACCTACAAGCGGCCTCCCAAGCCTCGCCAGCTCTCCCTCTGCGTCCAAGGGCCCAACGAGTCGACCCGCGACTACCTCACGCGATGGGCCGAGCTCCCCAACTCCTGCGAGGGAGTGCACGAGGTCCAGGCCATCGAGTACTTCACTGCCGGGTGCCGAGAGGGCACCCTCCTCAAGCACTGACTCCTCTGCGACGAGCCGGCTACCCTCGACGAGTTGCTGATCACCGCCGACAAGTATGCCACTGCCGACTCCTCCATGAAGACCGAGCTCCGAGTGGATGCCTCGGGGAAAGTAGTTGCTCCGGCTCCCAAGACGCCGGCTGGCGACCCTAACCGGCGCCCCTACCAGAACGACCACAAGCGCAAGGGCCCCATGCCGACTTCCTCCAGTCGGCAGGTGGCCACAATTGAAGACGAGCAGCCCGAGGAGTGGCCCGCTCCCAAGAAGAAGGGTGGCCGGCCGCCCTGGCAGTCGTCCTTCTCCTACGAACAAGCACTCGATGCCCCTTGCAAGTTCCACAGCGGCGCAAAGCCGTCCAACCATACAACACGTAAATGCCACTGGCTCACCCGCATCACCAAGGGCGAAGGGATGGTGCCGCCTCCGCCTCCCGGCCCGCCGCCTCCAGCTCCCCAGCAGCCGGCGGCCCGGCCGGCAGTCGGCGCCATCCAGGACGAGTTCCCCGAGGCGCGCGACGCCTACGTCGTCTTCACGAGTCAAGTCGACGACAAGCGCAACCGACGCCGGCAACACCAAGAAGTAAACGCAGTCGCCTCTAGCACCGCCGAGTTCATGCACTGGTCGGAAAAGCCCATCAGCTGGAGCTAGGCCGACCACCCAGAGGTGATGCCTTCGCCTGGCTCCTATGCTATGGTCTTGGACGTCACCCTTGCGACGGAGAGGCGAGCTGCCAGATTTTCCCGCGTCCTGATAGACGGCGGAAGCAGTATCAACATACTGTACCGCGACACCATGGACAAGCTGAACATCAAAGCAAAGCAGCTCATGCCGAGCCGCACTGTCTTCCATGGTATCGTACCCGGCCTATCTTGCTCTCCAATCGGCAAGATCAAGATGGATGTTCTCTTCGGAGACAAAGATCACTTTCGCCGGGAAGCAATATGGTTCGAGGTGGTGGATTTGGAGAGCCCCTATCATGCACTACTTGGCCGACCTGCTTTGGCCAAGTTCATGGCTGTACCCCACTATGCCTACCTGAAGATGAAGATGCCGAGCTCGAAGGGGATCATCACGGTAGCCGGCGACTACAAGAAGTCCATCGAGTGTGCCATGGCCAGCAGCCGGCTGGCCGAGTCCCTCGTGGTGGCAGAAGAGAAAAGGATGTTGGAGCGGGTTGTGGCCATGGCCGGCAAGCAGCCGGCCTTGTCCCCCAACCCCAAGGACTGTGATGCGCAGGGCTCCTTCCAGCCTGCGAAAGAGACAAAGAAGATACCTCTGGAACCAGAGCACCCGGAGAGGTTCGCCGTGATTGGGGCAAACTTGGACAGTAAATAGGAAGGCGAGCTCGCCGACTTCCTCTGTGAGAATCGAGAAATCTTTGCATGGTCCCCAAAGGACATGCCCGGTGTCCCGAAGGATTTCGCCGAGCACAAGTTACATGTCCGAGCTGACGCGAAGCCGGTCAGGCAACCCCTCCGCCGACTATCAGAAGAGAAGCGAAGAATCGTGGGAGAAGAGATAGCCCGGCTCCTTGCAGCCGGCTTCATCATGGAAGTGTTCTTTCCAGAATGGCTTGCCAATCCAGTTCTGGTTTTGAAGAAGAATAACAAGTGGCGCATGTGTATAGACTACACAAGTTTGAACAAGGCCTGCCCAAAGGATCCGTTTGCTTTGCCACGGATTGACCAAGTGATAGACTCCACAGCCAGATGCGAGCTGTTATGTTTTTTGGATGCATACTCAGGGTATCATCAGATCAAGTTGGACCCGGCTGACCGCCTGAAGACTGCCTTCATCACACCCTTTGGAGCTTTCTGCTACCTGACAATGACATTCGGCTTGAGAAACACCGGTGCCACTTTTCAGCGTTGCATGCAGAAATGTCTCTTGAAACAACTCGGCAGAAATGCCCACGTCTACGTAGACGACATTGTGGTGAAGACAGAGAAGCGCGGTACCCTGCTGGAAGACCTGAAGGAAACATTTGCCAACTTGCGCCGATTCCAGATCAAGCTCAACCCCGAGAAGTGCGTGTTCGGAGTGCCAGCCGGCCAGCTGTTAGGCTTTTTGGTATCCGAACGCGGCATTGAGTGCAACCCTGTCAAGATCAAGGCCATCGAGAGGATGGAGATACCCACCAAGCTGCGAGATGTGCAGAAGTTCACTGGCTGCTTAGCCTCCCTGAACCGTTTTATCAGCCGACTAGGAGAGAAGGCCCTCCCCCTGTACCGACTCATGAAGAAGTCCACTCACTTTGAGTGGAATGATCAAGCCGACCAAGCCTTCCACGAGTTGAAGAAAATGTTGACCACTCCGCCTGTCCTGGCTGCGCCGACTGAGAAGGAGCCCATGCTCCTCTACATCGCCGCGACAAGCCGAGTCGTCAGCACTGTTGTTGTGGTCCAGTGCCCAGAGGAAGGCCGAGCTCAGCTGGTCCAGAGGCCGATCTACTATCTCAGCGAAGTACTGTCCAGCTCAAAGCAAAACTACCCGCACTATCAGAAGATGTGCTATGGCGTATACTTCGCTGCCAAGAAATTGAAGCCCTACTTCCAAGAGCACCCCATCACGGTCGCCGAGATCATAGGCAGCAGGGATGCATCCGGCCGGGTGGCCAAATGGGCCATTGCCTTGGCGCCCTACACAATATTCTATCAACCCCGCACCGCCATCAAGTCGCAAGCATTGGCCGACTTCCTCATCGACTGGGCCGAGACCCAGTACTTACCGCCGGCTCCCGACTCTACCCATTGGCGGATGCACTTTGACGGATCCAAGATGCGCACCGGCTTGGGAGCCGGCATCGTCCTCACCTCTCCCAAAGGCGACAAGCTCAAGTACACGCTGCAGATCCCATTCGCCGCCTCCAACAACGTGGCCGAGTACGAGGCGCTCGTACATGGGCTCCGGCTAGCCAAAGAACGCGGCATACGCCGGATCCTGTGCTATGGCGACTCAGACTTAGTGGTCCAGCAATCATCTGGCGACTAGGATGCCAAGGACGCAAACATGGCAAGCTACCGATTCCTCGTCCAGCAGATGAGCGGATACTTCGAAGGGTGTGAGTTCCTTCACGTGCCAAGGGCCAACAACGACCAAGCAGATGCCCTAGCACGGATCGGCTCCACCCGACAAGCCATACCGATTGGCGTCTCCCTCCAGCGCCTCCTCAAGCCGTCCATCAAGCCGTCTCCAGAGTCGGATTCCATCTTCGTACCGCCTGCGCCAGAAACAGCCGGATCCGGCTCAAGAAATCCCGCAGGCGGCACGGGGACTTCGACGACTGCCCCGGGGACTGACATAGTCGCACCCGGCTCAGGGACTTCAGAACCCGGCCCGGGGACTGCAGCAGTCGGCCCGGGGACTGCAACGACACAAGAAGCGGTGGACTACTCCAATGCAACACCCAACCCACCCTCCCGAGTCATGGTGGCCACGTTAACAGCAGAAGAAGTCACAGCTCCCTCATGGGCCCAGCCCATCCTCAAGTTCCTAGTCCGCAGAGAGCTGCCGGCTGATGAGATCGCAGCAAGACTAGTGCAACGACGAGCCACAGCATACATGATAACCAACAGGGAGCTTGTGAAGCGCAACATCACTGGAGTCTTCCAGCGTTGCGTCGAGCCAGAAAAAGGAGTGGCAATCCTCAAAGACATCCACCAAGGCGAATGCGGCCATCACGCCGCCTCAAGATCCCTCGTGGCCAAGGCTTTCCGCCATGGGTTCTTCTGGCCGACTGCCTTGGAGGATGCTAAAGAAATAGTCAAGAGCTGCAGAGGATGTCAAGTCTTCAGTTCCAAACAACACCTGCCGGCTTCTGCCCTCAAGACCATTCCCCTCACCTGGCCTTTTGCCGTCTGGGGACTGGACATGGTGGGCCCTTTCAAGACAGCCCGCGGTGGCTTGACGCATCTACTCGTTGCGGTGGACAAGTTCACAAAGTGGATTGAAGCCAAACCAATTAAGAAGCTGAACGGGCCGACTGCCGTGACATTCATCACCGACATCACTACTCGGTACGGCGTGCCGCACAGCATCATCACCGACAACGGCACGAACTTCGCCAAAGGCGCACTGGCATGTTTCTGCGTGACACAGGGCATCCGACTGGACTTAGCGTCCGTTGCCCACCCGCAGTCAAACGGCCAGGTCGAGCGAGCAAATGGACTTATCCTCTCCGGCATCAAGCCCCGACTGGTTGTACCACTGGAGCGATCGGCCGACTGCTGGCTCGAAGAGCTGCCGGCTATCCTCTGGAGTCTGCGCACTACACCCAACAAGTCAACCGGCTTCACTCCATTCTTCCTTGTGTACGGTGCCGAGGCTGTCATCCCAACAGACATCGAGTTCGACTCGCCTCGGATCACCATGTACACGGAGGAGGAAGCCAAAGAAGCAAGAGAAGACGGCGTCGACCTACTGGAAGAAGGCCGGCTGTTAGCCCTCAGCCGGTCCGCCATCTACCAGCAAGGCCTACACCGCTACTACAACCGCAAGGTCAAGCCAAGATCCTTCCAAGAGGGCGACCTTGTGCTCCGGCTGATCCAGCGAACAGCCGGCCAGCACAAGCTCTCGGCCCCTTGGGAAGGCCCCTTCGTCGTCAGCAAGGCACTCGCAACGACTCCTACTACTTGATCGACGCGCAAAAGCCAAGAGCACGCAAGAGAGACGACTCCGGCAAGGAGTCAGAGCGACCATGGAACGCAAATCTCCTAAGGCGATTTTACAGCTGAAAAGCAGTATGTATCACGCTACCCCCTTTGTATTAAGTTACAAACCAACAGGCGCCCCGAACAGTACTCGGGGACTGCCTTTTATTTATCTATGAATGACGAGTGTCATATCCATGAATGTATTATTACATTTTGAACTCTTGTCCGGCACCGGGTCCGACTAGTCGGCCCGGGGACTGGCCGCCTTGAGCTATATTCTAAGTTCTTCCCGAAGTCAGCAAAGTAGTGTGCCGGCTCCCAAGTCCTCCCTTGTTGAAAGTCGCAGCTCAAAGAACTGACTGTCCGACTAGCAAGAGGAAAGACAGAAAAGACGCCCACACGAAAAATGGCTAAGGAACAACTAACCTATATAGCAAAGAGACGGCCTCCATATACGCCTGCCGGCTGTCACAGCAGCCGGCTGGCCGGCTTCCTAAAAAACTTAGATTAAGTCCAGCAGAGCTAAAAGTACTTCCCCCTCCCCAATCGGCCAGGCACTCCCCGGCTACAGTTTGTAGAACAACTGTTTGACTAGGGAGGCGGCAACCAAGGGAGGGCGGCAAAGGAAAAAAGCAGAAGGACAGAAAAGCGAAAGTACAAGGAAAAGCCGATTGCATAACTTATATACATAAAGCCGCCTAAAGGCTGGCAACAGACTTGAGTTTCAATACACCCAGTGGGTGGAATTGTGCAGACTTAACCAAACATTGTTCCAAAGCAACAAGACAGGAAAACAACAGAAAGAAGACTAAGGTGCGACTTGGAGGCCGAACTGATCGGTGAAGGCAGCTCGCCGTCTGAAGGAGTGGCCGCCTAGTTGGTCCCGGCTTGACCACCTCCCGCGGCAGGAGACGCACTCACACGCGACGTAGTGCTGGAGGCGCGGTCAGGCTGGCCGGCTTCTCCACCAGCCGGCTCGGCGCCTTCACCCTCCTCCTCCTCCTCCTCGCCCTCGTCGCTGGAGTCGATCTCCTCCGCCGAGTCCTCGCCGTACGCAGGGTCCAGCCCGAACCAATCTTCCGGCTGGGCGACTCCATTGTCGTCCACCTCGGGGGCGAAGACGTTGGTGTCGGTGTAGTCGGCGATCGTCGAAGCTCGCCGAATGATGGCCGGCCGCGCCGGCTCCAGCTCCGTGTCGGCTTGCTGCCGCCAGGTCACCAGCTGGTCCAGGTTCAGGCCGGGATACCAGGCCTTGACGAACTCCAGCGCCCGCCTGGCGCCGGAGCGAGCCGCTGACGCCTTCCAAGCCTCGAAGCAGCCGACAGCCACCTCCAGCCAGTCGGCGGTCCGGCTGGGAGTGCGCGGGACCACTTGGCCGGGCCAGAGGGCGGCCAAGACCTGCGACCCGGCATGCTGAAGCCGGCAGAGTAGCCTGTGAGCCGGCTGGATACGAGCCTGGATCGCCAGGAGCTGCTCCTCCAGCGAGCGGCCGGCGGTCGGCGAGATCTCGAAGCCGGCTTGCCTCTTCGCCTGGCGACGAGCTTCGATGGCCTGGTTGGCAGCAATGGAATAGCCGGGGAAGTACTCTGCGCAAAGAAGAAAAGAAAAGAAGAGCACCAAAATCAGAAAAACAAGCCAAAGTGGCAGATGGCAAGAGAGGATGAAGGGGTAGACGACTTACCATCAACCAGGTCCTCAATCTGGCCATAGCCGGAGACCAGGGTCTGCCTGGCCTCTTCCCAGCCGGCCGCCTCCGTCTCGAACTCGGCCTGGAGGGTGGCTTCGCGATCCTGCGCGGCCTTCAGCGCAGCCTTGTGGCCTTCCTCCTGGTCGGCCAGCTTCTTGACCAGGCGGTCGCGCTCCTGCACCAAGGCGGCGAGCTCCGTGTCCTTGGCACGAAGAGCAGTCTGGGACTCCCCCAGCTGTGCCCTCAGACCGGCGTTGGCCGCTGCAGAGATAGAAGAACAAGAAGAACGATGAGAAATCATCAAGGAAGATCCGAGCTGACTGCTCAGCAGTCGGCCCGAATCTCGGGGACTACACCCAGTGGGTGCGCTGACGCGCCCCCACATGAGATAAAGATCAAGTCACATACCTCGGCTTTCAGTGAGATCGGCGGTCTTCTGCGTCAGCTCCCGAGACTGGGAGTTGAAGGCGGCCGCTCGGAGGTTGTGGTAGTCCTGCAAGATGGACAGAAGACCGACGTAAGAACAAAAGCAGCAAAAACAAAATCTCCAAGAAGTTCCAAGCCGCCTGCTCAGCAGCCGACTCGAAACTCGGGGACTACACCCAGTGGGTGCGCTGACGCGCCCCCACGAGAGAAATCAAGAAGAAGATGAGAATACTAACCCGGATGGCTGCCCGCGTGGCGAGGAATTCGTCGGTGAACTGCCTCAGCGCCGCGGCTTGGCCCTGGAGCCGAGTCCGGACGTCTTGTGCAGCGATGTTCACCACGGCCGTCCCTCCGCCTGGCGTCCACCCTGAGGTAGCGCTGGCCGCCTCCGCGTCTCGGGCCGACGAGCTGGAGCCCACGGCCGGCCGTGGCTCCGACGCCGCTTTCTGCGGCTCCGACGCGGCCTTCCCTGCGCGCCGGCTTGGCGGAACCCGGACCGCCACCTCAGCTCCCGCGTCCGGCTCGCCTTCCGCCGACTTTGCGGGCGCAGGCTCAGTCTGGCCGCCTTGGGCCGCCCTAGCCGGAGGAGTCGGCCCCGACGCCTCCCTCAAGAAGATGACGTTGTCGCCGCTCCCTCCCAGACCCGGCTGGGAACCGCTGGCTCTCCCTGGCGAGGGATCCGCGCCCCCGGGCGCCATGGTGCGCAGGGGGTGACCATCAAGGCCTCCCCTGCCGCCGCTTCGGCCTCGGCCTCTGCCTGGGCCTTGGCTGCGGCCTCGGCGAGCGCCTTCGCCGCCTCCTCCTCCCGAGCTGCCTGGGCGGCGGCTGCCCTCCGTGCCTCCGCCTCCCGCGCTTCCTGCTCCTCCCGCACCTCCCGCGCGTTCCTTTCTGTCGCCTCCAGGAGGGGGGCACAGGGATCTACGTGGCGGGTGGTGCTCCCAGAGCCCCCTGGCGACTCGACAACGGAGCCGGCAGCCGCCCGCTCGAGTGACAGTGGAGCTCTGATCATTGAAAAAGAAGACAAAGGTTCAGAAAACCACCCAAGAAAAGAAAGAAGGAGAATACATAGAAAGAGAGAACTTATGCCGACACCGTCTGCGGCTGCTTCACCACTTTGCGGAAGCGAGCCGCCTTCGCGGCCGCCTCTTCCCGCCTGGTGGCCGCCGCCCCACCCCTGGGCTTCTTCGTCCGGCTACCGAACATGCCCTGGGTGGCGCGACGTTTCTGGCCCCTACCCCGAGCAGGCTGCGCGCCGGAGGAGCCCGCGCCGCGTCCGGACGCCGGCTGGCGATGCGGGACGGCTTCGGCTTCGTCCTCGTCCGGCCAGTCCTCAAAGGTAGCAGAGAGCCCGGCGCCGCCTGCTTCGCCGCCGGCTTGGCCGCCGGCCGGCTCGGTGGCGTCCTCCATATGGACCGCCCCCAGATCGGGGTCCTCCTGGTCGTGCTCGGTCCGGTCGGGGACGAAGCGGCACTCCACGTCCGCTCCACCGGCCGGCCGAAGCAGAGGATTCTGTCAAAAGAGCGGGCCGACTGAGTTAGAGTCGGCCCAGAGGAATTCGACGACAAAGCTGAGAGAGAAAAAGAGAAAAAGAGAAGGGGAGCGTACCATAGGCGGAGGATTGGCGCGGCTGTTTGGCTCCTTGCCGAATTGCCAGTCGTCGGGAAGCTGGCAGTTGGCGAGGTAGTTCACCATGTCGGCGGCGGCGGGCTGCGGCATCTCCCTGGTGCACATCCGGCTCGGATCGAGCTGGCCGCTCATCTGACAGATCAGATGAGGCCGGCTCTGGAGCGAGAGGACCCGGCGCGTGACGAACGTGGCCAGGAGATCGGGCCCCGTCAGGCCCTCCGACTGGACCATCACCCGCAGGCGGGCGATGGCGGCGTTTCCTCCCTGCGACAGCGTCACCGCCCGGAAGGACCACTGGGGCAGCCTCCCCGCCGGTGGGCCGGCTACGTAAGCCGGCAGGTTGATGTAGGCGCCCCGTGGAGCGATGTTCCGCACGTAGAAGTATGACTTCTGCCACTTCTTCACCGATTGGATCAGCGTGATGATGGGGAAGGGGTTGTCGGCGCCTGATCTCCGTGACGCGATGAAGGCGCCGGTCTAAGCCGACACGCCCCGCACGCGCGTGCCCAGCTTCGACTGGAAGAATTCCCCCCAGAGCTCGAGGGTGGGGAGGACGCCGAGATAGCCCTCGCACAGGGTGACGAAGGCCGACAGCAGCACCACCGCGTTGGGGGTGAGGTGGTGCAGCTGGAGCTGATAGAAGTCCAGCCAGGAGCGGAAGATGGCGCTCACTGGCAGTCCGAAGCCGCACAGGAAGTGCGAGCGGAAGACCACCCGCTCGCCATCCCGCGGCGCCGGCCTGACTTCCTTCTCCGGCGCGAGGCGGACCTCCACTTTGTCCGCGCTGGGCAGACGCCGGGTGTCGCGGAGGAAGTCGATGTGGTCGTTGTGGACGATGGAGCCATCCCAATCCCCGCCAAGCTGCTCAACGTGGGGAGGCATAGCGGAAGCTAGCACGGCGGCGGAGGAGCGTGCGAAGGAAGAGCGCGGCGGCGAGGCGCTGTCGCAAGAACAAGCAAGGCGAGAAGGGGAAGGGAGTAGGAGGAGCGTGCGAGGGTCTGCCGCCCTCCACCTCCCCCTACTTATAGCCTCACGCGGCCGAAGAGGCCGGACGTGGGGGGAGACGTGGGATTAACTGCGCCAACTCCCCCCACGTCTCGCGTTTATTACGCATAAGTGCGAGCCGAAACTGCCGCACGGATCGTGCGGGCGGTTTCGGGATACAAAGGATCCGCGCCTAGGCCGGGGCGCGGACGTGGCGGGCCCCCTCCCTGCGGCGATGTCCCGTCACGCGCGTGGGCTGGCAGGCTTTCCGGCCACGTGATACACCAACGGCGCGTGGTCAGTTTTTCTTTTTCTCGGATTTTCCGCGATTATTTTCGATCGAGATTTCTAATCCGATTTTCGTTTCAGTTTAACTTTTCGCTCGTTTATCGGAATCAGGCGATTCAAGCGCCTAGAGTTTCATCTCGAAACCTTCTTTCTGTTTAACCAACTCAAACAAGTTTTTGCTATTGTAAAATTTGACTTAGGTCCAGATTAGTAAACGAAGCATGTTTCTTTTGCCGTTTGAGTTTCGTTGCTTCGTTCGATTTGATTCTTTTGCAAACCAGAGTTCTTAAGTTGAACTTTCTGGTTAGATCTCTTATTTTGAGTTGTATTCATGCACCCTTGCTTGATTGCCTATGTATGTATTGTTTGTTTGCGATAGAGTACCCGGAGTGCGAAGCGTGCTACTACGAGTCTCTAGGTTTCACGGAACATCAGCAAGGCAAGTAACACTTTGATCATACCTCTTTACCACCCAGTTTTATTGCATTAGATCAATCCTCAAACTATTGCATGATTAGGATCTGATTAATATGTGGGTTTTGGGAAGTAGATGAGGTAGTACCTATTGCCCTGTTTACTATCAAACCTTTGGGAGTTACTTCTACGTTTGCTTATATTGCTATGCTATGCTCGTAGACGTGGATTGGGTTTGAGTGTATTTCATGAAAGATGTGAGATTGTTAATTAATGGATCAACTTAAGGTGGCTACTTTAATTTACATCTGGGTGGATTGAGGCACCTGGAGAACCCAGTGTTGCCTGTATTTTTGGATATCCCGGAGTACCCGTGTGATCATCCTATGGACCGCCACCCAGGTTCAAAGGGATCATGAGATTATTCATGCTAGAAACTTCCGTGTGCAGCCACAAGCTATTATGGGCTCTAGCATAGTTGAGTAGGTTACATGATCTCTTGAAGAGGTGGGCTAGCAGATGTAGGGGAAAGTAGGTGTAACTGTCCACCCGGAGTAAAGAGTATTGTTTCTGAAAGACTGTGTCTCGGTCATCCATTTCTCAAACACCATGTAGTGCGAGAAATCAAGCGGAGGCAATCGAGTCTTCTGGGGAAAAGTGCACAAACCTCTGCAGAGTGTACAAACTAATCATGGTTAGCCGTGTCCCCGGTTATGGACATCTTGAGTATCTAGTTCTTGGATTATCATGTGAATCTCATCATCATGCTACTTAATTTAGTTTGATTGGGTTAATCACGTTCTTAATTGGGATTGAGTTGGAGGTACCTTCTCAACGTTTAACAACCACCATGATAGTTAAATAAAATTTATTCCTTTGTGGTAGGGAAAAATTGGCTTTTCGCAAAACTGTAACCATAAAGCTTTCCACTAGCCAAATATGCATGTAGTGATAGCATTATTCTGTTCATTACTCTCTATGTGTTACATTGCCAGCATATTCCATGTGCTGACCCGTTTTCGGGCTGCAACGTAGCATGTTGCAGACTTTTCAGACGACGAGTAAGGAGCCTTAGGTCGTGGTCTTATACTCAGTGATGCCGTTGGAGTTGATGGACTCACTTTATCTTCCAAGCCTTCTGCTGTTATCGTTTTTAGATGGCCTTAAGCCATATTAATTTGTATTGAGTTCTCTTGAACTATTCGATGTAATAAGGTAGTGATTGCTACTCTGTTATAAATCCTTCAAAGTACTGTGCGTGTCAGCATTACCTATCCAGGGATGACACTAATGCATGGAGACTAGACTGTTTGAGGTCTGGTCGCTAAAGGAAGAAAATAAAATTACCATATGAATCTATCATGAGAGCCACTTATGGATTGCCTACCAAAGATGGCAATACCTAGATTTATCCTTGCTATTATGCCTAGCTAGTGGCGTTAAACGATAGCGCTTGTTGGGAGGCAACCCAATTTTATATATAGTTTTTTGCCTTTTGCTTCTGTTTAGGAATAAATATTTGATCTAGCCTCTGGTTAGATGTGTTTTTATGTTTTAATTAGTGTTTGTGCCAAGTTAAACCTATAGGAGCTTCTTGGATGATAGGTATTTGATCTTGCTGTAATTTCCAGAAACTTTCTGTTCACGAAAATAATTGTTAAAAATCACCAGAACGTGATAAAATATTGATTCCAATTGCTGCTAAACAATAAACAAATTTTCTACGTCATCATATTTTGGCTGATGTTTTGGAGTCCCAGAAGTTTGCGTTAGTTACAGATTACTACAGACTGTTCTGTTTTTGACAGATTCTGTTTTTCGTGTGTTGTTTGCTTATTTTGATGAATCTATGGGTAGTAAAATAGTTTATAAACCATAGAGAAGTTGGAATACAGTAGGTTTAACACCAATATAAATAAATAATGAGTTCATTACAGTACCTTGAAGTGGTCTTTTGTTTTCTTTCGCTAACGGAGCTCACGAGATTTTCTGCTAAGTTTTGTGTTGTGAAGTTTTCAAGTTTTGGGTGAAAGATTTGATGGATTATGGAACAAGGAGTGGCAAGAGCCTAAGCTTGGGGATGCCCATGGCACCCCCAAGATAATCTAAGGACACCAAAAAGCCAAAGCTTGGGGATGCCCCGGAAGGCATCCCCTCTTTCGTCTACTTCCATCGGTAACTTTACTTGGACCTATATTTTTATTCACCACATGATATGTGTTTTGCTTGGAGCGTCTTGTATGATTTGAGTCTTTGCTTTTTAGTTTACCACAATCATCCTTGCTGTACACACCTTTTGAGAGAGACACACATGATTTGGAAATTATTAGAATACTCTATGTGCTTCACTTATATCTTTTGAGTTATATAGTTTTGCTCTAGTACTTCACTTATATCTTTTAGAGCACGGTGGTGGATTTGTTTTATAGAAACTATTGATCTCTCATGCTTCACTTAGATTATTTTGAGAGTCTTCAATAGCATTGTAATTTGCTTAAATAAACCTAATATGCTAGGTATTCAAGATTAGTAAAAACTTTCTTATGAGTGTTTTGAATACTAAGGGAAGTTTGATGCTTGATGATTGTTTTGAGACATGGAGGTAGTGATATTAAAGTTGTGCTAGTTGAGTAGTTGTGAATTTGAGAAATACTTGTGTTGAAGCTTGCAAGTCCCGTAGCATGCACGTATGGTAAACGTTATGTAACAAATTTGAAACATGAGGTATTCTTTGATTGTCCTCCTTATGAGTGGCGGTCGGGGACGAGCGATGGTCTTTTCCTACCAATATATCCCCCTAGGAGCATGCGCGTAGTGCTTGGTTTTTGATGACTTGTAGATTTTTGCAATAAGTATGTGAGTTCTTTATGACTAATGTTGAGTCCATGGATTATACGCACTCTCACCTTTCCATCATTGCTAGCCTCTTCGGTACCCTGCATTGCCCTTTCTCACATTGAGAGTTCGTGCAAACTTTGCCGGTGCATCCAAACCCCGTGATATGATATGCTCTTTCACACATAAACCTCCTTATATCTTCCTCAAAACAGCCACCATACCTACCTATTATGGCATTTCCATAGCCATTCCGAGATATATTGCCATGCAACTTTCCATCGTTCCGTTTATCATGACACGTCCATCATTGTCATATTGCTTTGCATGATCATGTAGTTGACACAGTATTTGTGGCAAAGCCACCGTTCATAATTCTTTCATACATGTCACTCTTGGTTCATTGCATATCCCGGTACACTGCCGGAGGCATTCATATAGAGTCATACCTTGTTCCAGTATCAAGTTGTAATCATTGAGTTGTAAATAAATAGAATGATGATCATCATTTAATAGAGCATTGAAAAAAAGGCCAAATAAAAAAAGGCCCAAAAAAGGAGAAATAAAAAGGGACAATGCTACTATCCTTTTACCACACTTGTGCTTCAAAGTAGCACCATAATCTTCATGATAGAGAGTCTCTTGTTTTGTCACTTTCATATACTAGTGGGAATTTTTCATTATAGAACTTGGCTTGTATATTCCAACAATGGGCCTCCTCAAGTGCCCTAGGTCTTCGTGAGCAAGCAAGTTGGATGCACACCCACTTAGTTTATTTTGTTGATCTTTCATATATTTATAGCTCTAGTGCATCCGTTGCATGGCAATCCCTACTCCTTGCATTAACATCAATCGATGGGCATCTCCATAGCTCATTTATTAGCCTTGTTGATGTGAGACTTTCTCCTTTTTGTCTTCTCCACATAACCCCCATCATTATACTCTATTCCACCCATAGTGCTATATCCATGGCTCACGCTCATGTCTTGCGTGAAGGTTTATAAAGTTTGAGATTACTAAAGTATGAAATAATTGTTTGGCTTGTCATCGGGGAGCATTCTTGTGTGAGGAAGATGGAGCATCACTAAACTATATGATTTTGTAGGGATGAACTTTCTTTGGCCATGTTATTTTGAGAGGACATAATTGCTTAGTTAGTATGCTTCAAGTATTATTATTTTTATGTCAATATTGAACTTTTATCTTGAATCTTTTGGATCTGAATATTCATACCACAATTAAGAAGAATTACATTGAAATTATGCCAAGTAGCATTCCACATCAAAAATTCTGTTTTTATCATTTACCTACTCGAGGACGAGCAGGAATTAAGCTTGGGGATGCTTGATACGTCTCCAACGTATCTATAATTTTTTATTGCTCCATGCTATATTATCTTCTGTTTTGGACATTATTGGGCTTTATTATTCACTTTTATATTATTTTTGGGACTAACCTATTAACCGGAGACCCAGCCCAGAATTGCTGTTTTTTTTTCATATTTCAGAGTTTCGCAGAAAAAGAATATCAAACGGAGTCCAAACGAAATGAAACCTTCGGGAATGTGATTTTCGGAATGAACATGATCCAGGAGACTTGGACCCTAAGTCAAGGAAGCTTCCAGGAAGCCACGAGGTAGGGGGCGCGCCTACCCCCTTGGGCGCGCCCTCCACCCTCGTGGGCCCCACGTTGCTCCACCGACGTACTGCTTCCTCCTATATATACCTACGTACCCCCAAACGATCAGATACGGAGCCAAAAACCTAATTCCACCGCCGCAACCTTCTGTACCCATGAGATCCCATCTTGGGGCCTATTCCGGAGCTCCGCCGGAAGGGGCTTCGATCACGGAGGGCTTCTACATCAACACCATAGCCTGTCCGATGAAGTGTGAGTAGTTTACCTCAGACCTTCGGGTCCATAGTTATTAGCTAGATGGCTTCTTTTCTCTTTTTGGATCTCAATACAATGTTCTCCCTCTCTCTCATGGAGATCTATTCAATGTAATCTTCTTTTGCGGTGTGTTTGTTGAGACCGATGAATTGTGGGTTTATGATCAAGTTTATCTATGAACAATATTTGAATCTTCTGAATTCTTTTATGTATGGTTGGTTATCTTTGCAAGTCTCTTCGAATTATCAGTTTGGTTTGGCCTACTAGATTGATCTTTCTTGCAATGGGAGAAGTTCTTAGCTTTTGGTTCAATCTTGCGGTGTCCTTTCCCAGTGACAGTAGGGGCAGCAAGGCACGTATAGTATTGTTGCCATCGAGGATAACAAGATGGGTTTTTTATCATATTGCATGAATTTATCCCTCTAGATCATGTCATCTTGCTTAAGGCGTTACTCTGTTCTTATGAACTTAATACTCTAGATGCATGCTAGATAGCGGTTGATGTGTGGAGTAATAGTAGTAGATGCAGGCAGGAGTCAGTCTACTTGTCTCGGACGTGATGCCTATATACATGATCATACCTAGATATTCTCATAACTATGCTCAATTATATCAATTGCTCAACAGTAATTTGTTCACCCACCGTAAAATACCTATGCTCTTGAGAGAAGCCACTAGTGAAACCTATGGCCCCCGGGTCTATCTTCCATCATATTAATCTTCCAACACTTTGTTATTTCCGTTGCATTTTACTTTGCTTTTATTTTACTTTGCATCTTTATCATAAAAATACCAGAAATATTATCTTATCATATCTATCAGATCTCACTCTCGTAAGTGACCGTGTAAGGATTGACAACCCCTTATCGCGTTGGTTGCGAGGATTTATTTGTTTGTGTAGGTGCGAGGGACTCGCGCGTAGCCTCCTACTGGATTGATATCTTGGTTCTCAAAAACTGAGGGAAATACTTACGCTACTTTGCTGCATCACCCTTTCCTCTTCAAGGGAAAACCAACGCAGTGCTCAAGAGGTACCAGTGTGTGAGCTAGATATCGAAGAATATGCTTCACAACCTTAAGGTGTGATTCCTTCGGTGTCACTTGAAAGCGGGCACACATGCAAACACTAAGCATAATATCTGGCCTAGATGCACATAAATACAATAAAGAACCAATCATGGAGCGATATGCCTTTTGATCGAAGTCAATACCATTTTCATCAGTGCATAGATGGCCATTTGTGGGCATAGGAACTTTGACGCCTTTGCAATCTTGCATGCCGAATTTCCTCAATACATCCTTGAGGTATTTCTCCTGAGATATGAAAATGCCATCACGCTGTTGACGAATTTTAAGACCTAAGAAGAATTTCAATTCTCCTATCATAGACATTTGATATTCTTCACTCATCATGTAGGCAAATTCATCACTGTAACATTGGTCAGTACACCCAAAAATGGTATCATCAACATATATTTGGCACACAAACAATTCACCATCATAGGATTTAGTGAAAAGAGGTGGGTCAAGTGAACCGGGTTTGAAGCCTTTCTTCATGAGGAATTCCTTCAAAGTATCATTGTCGGAGTAATTGGCCACGGGTAGCCTAACCGACTACCCCTGGCTCTTCAGAAAATTTATCAGGCCTTTGGGCCTTCAAGCACTCCAAGCATTTGGGCCGCCTTCCCCGGCCGGCTACCACTAAAGCCGACTACCGGAAGGCGACCCAGCCTCACCGACTCGAAGAAGCCGGCCAAGAAGGACGCCGACTCCAAGAAGCCGGCCGAGACCACAACCACCCCTACATAACAGCGACATGACGGGGTGTGGCCACAGTGCGGCCCACGACTCCCGAAGCCCGAGGCAGGCATGGCTACAGGAGGCCGTACGGGAGGGATGTCTCCCGCGCGGCCCGGCACTGTAGCCACGCCAGCCGCGACGTCATTCACGACCCCCTCCTGTACGGCCCAAGGACCGCGGGCCCCTTCAGCCAGAGAGAGGCGTGAAGGCGGCCCGGTTTTTCCTAATCGGCCAGGAGCATAGCCGGCCTCCAGAAGCCGGCGACTCCCTTCCTCGAAGCAGGAGCCCCATTAGGGAGACAAGACGAGGTGAGGCTACAGTGATGGCCCCCGATGCGGATCACTGTTGCCATGCTTACCTCGACAAAGCCCTCATCATCAGAGGCGCAGCTACAGTAAGCAGCCGCCGACAAGACCCTAGGCGGTGGGGCCGGCCTGTCGACCGAGTAGCCGGCAGCCGGCGGGACCCACCAGCCGGCGGGACCCAGTAGCCGGCGGAGAAGCCGGCAGGCGTAGACACTGACGGCTGGGGCCAGTTCTCAGTCGGATTACCATTGTACCCCCATGGGGGTAGTCCTATATAAACCCCCCCCCTGGAGCACCCATGCAAAGGGTTCGCTTCTGGTTCGCCCCTCTGCATGTTTGGCTTCCAAGCATAGCACATACACACACACCATAGACAGAGAGAAGCAAGAGCTAGCCTTGCCCTTCTTCTCCCTTGATCCCAACAGCTCTAGGAGCGATTGTAGCTACTCTTTATCGATCTAGTGATCATGCGGAGACCCCGCAGAGCAGGACTAGGGGTGTTATCTCCTCGGAGAGCCCCGAACCTGGGTAAGATTCGCCGGCGTGCATGTCTTCGCCTCATCCCGTTTCCAGGCACCGGCGACGTTTTATTGGCTCCCACAATGATAAGCCATCCCTTGGTATATGTCGCACCAACCACCCGACAATCATACTACGCCCGAGGGGCCTGCTTGAGGCCATAGAGGGCCTTATTGAGTCTGAAGACTTTGTCAGGATGCTTTGGATCTTCAAAACCTGGGGGTTGAGCAACATATACTTCTTCCTCAAGCTTACCATTGAGGAATGCGCTTTTCACATCCATTTGATATAAGATGATATTATGATGGTTAGCATAACCAAGTAATATGCGAATAGCCTCAAGTCTAGCAACAGGTGCAAAAGTTTCATCGAAATCAATTCCTTCAACCTGTGTGTAGCCTTGAGCTACAAGCCGTGCCTTATTCCTCACCACAAGGCCATTTTCATCTTGCTTGTTGCGGTAGATCTACTTTGTGCCAATGATATTGTGCTTGCGAGGATCTGGACGTTTGACCAGTTCCCAGACATTGTTGAGCTCGAATTGATGTAATTCCTCTTGCATAGCTTGAATTCATTCAGGCTCCAGAAATGCTTCATCTACCTTAGTGGGCTCTGAGATAGAGACAAAAGCAAAGTGCCCACAAAAGTTAGACAAATGTGAAGCTTTTGAGCGTGTGAGAGGACCAGGTGTGTTGATGTCGCTGATGATTTTCTCAATCTGCACTTCATTTGCAACGCGAGGATGAGCAGGTTGTCGTCGAGGAATTGGATTAGCATTTTCTTCAGCACCATTTTCCTCGGGTGCATCAGCATGATGTTCTTCATGTTATGGAATGACTTATTCAGCAGATTCTTTGGTAGGAATGACATCCTCAGTAGCCTTGAACTCGATGGATTCCTCAGGTGACTGTTCATCTAGCACAGGAGGTAGGTGCTCTCTTTGCGAGCCATTAGTTTCATCGAACCGCACATCTACAATTTCAACAACCTTGTGGTGAACGTTGTTGAAGACTCTGTAGGTGTGCGAGTCCTTTCTATAACCAAGCATAAAACCTTCCTGTGCTTTCGGTGCAAATTTAGAATTGTGATGAGGATCTCTAATCCAACATTTAGCACCGAAGACTTTGAAATAACTCACATTGGGTTTCTTGTCAGTGAGGAGTTCATATGCAGTATTTTTGAAGAATTTGTGAAGATATACCCTATTGATGATGTGGCATGCAGTATCAATTGCCTCAATCCAGAAATGACGAGGCGTCTTGTATTCATCAAGCATAGTGCGAGCCATCTCAACAAGAGTCCTGTTCTTGTGCTCCACGACACCATTCTGCTGAGGAGTATAAGGAGCAGATAACTCATGAGTAATACCAAGTTCATCAAGATAGTCATCAAGACCAGTATTCTTGAACTCAGTTCCATTGTCACTTCTGATGTGCTTGATCTTCACACCAAAGTTGGTTGAAGCCCTCGAGGAAAATCGTTTGAAGACTGCCTGCACTTCACATTTGTAAGTGACAATATGCACCCATGTGTAACGAGAGTAATCATCAACAATAACAAAGCCATATAGAGATGCTTCATTAGTGAATGCAGAGTAATGGTTAGGACCAAAGAGATCCATGTGAAGCAATTCAAATGGTCAAGTGGTAGTCATGATAGTCTTCGCTGGATGCTTGGCCTTGGTAATCTTTCTAGCTTCACAGGCTTCGCACAAGTGATCCTTGAGGAATTTGACATTCTCAATGCCAATGACATGCTTCTTCTTCACGAGCGTGTGCAAGTTCCTCATGCCAGCATGACCAAGTTGTCGATGCCATAGCCAGCCTTCTGAAGCTTTTGCAAGTAGACATATAGCTGGTTGTGGTCCTGTAGAGAAATCAACAATATACAGATCTCCTCTCCTAAAGCCTTCGAAGACTTTGGAATTCTCAGCTTCCATGATCACAACACAATGATACTTGCCAAAGATAACAACCATACCAAGATCACAAAGCATTGAGACTGACATGAGGTTGTATCCTAAGGACTCGACAAGCATGACTTTGTCCATGTGTCGATCCTTTGAAATCGCAACCTTACCTAGACCCAATACCTTGCTTTTTCCTTTGTTAGCAAAGATGATATGCTTCAAATGCGATGGAGATAAGGGAACATCCATCAATAGATTCTTGTCACCAGTCATGTGATTCATACATTGACTATCGAGGACCCACTCAGCGGCTTTGGGTAGATCATCCTGCAGATGAATTAGTGCAACTTACGAACTCATATACTTCATCAATGAATAATATGACATCAATTTCATCAAATCAATAGAATAGATAACACAGTAGGAGGACGTGAGAAATGAGGATTCATTTCTTCATGTTTAGCCTGCGTCCTTTCAGGCCATTTTCAGGTCTCCAGCAAATTCTTCAGACGTTTAAGCACGTCTGGAGACCTGACCCTGAATAAGAGATTAGTTCTTTTTCTTCACCACCCACATCTGAAGGGGTGGCAAAGAGTTCATCATTCTGCAAGCTCCATAAGAGAACGGTGGCATAGAATCCAGTCCACTTCGTTTCACATAAGAGGAGTTAGGGTAAGCATATGAATAAGCAGAGAAATTCTTTGAGGACTTATGAACATAATGGTTAGAAGAATAATGATCATATTCATAGCCCTTAGCTCTTCCCTGCGAAACAGAAGGGTTAGCATGATGATGTTCATATGAGGACTTTGATCCTTTTGAGGAATTTGATCCACGTGAGGAATTTGGTCCATATGAAGAATTTGATCTGGGGTTCCTATTCTTCACAGGTGGTGTCATGATGACATTTACCTGAAGACTTTCAAGGCACCTTTTGGGAACCCAGATTTTCTTCATAGGGGAACCGTTCCTGCAGTTAGTACCAACATATCTAGCAAATACTTCACCATTCTGATTTTTGAACAGTTTATAGTTGGAGTCAAATGACTCATCAGGAGAATGAGGAGATTCACATGTAAAGCCAGATAAAGTAGATGGATCTACTGGAGGTCCCTTTGCAGCAACCCATGAGGTTTTGGGATACTGCTCAAGCTTCCAGTATGTCCCATCAGCATTGAGTTTCCTCTCAATGGAAATACCCTCTTTCCTAGGGTTCCTGTTGAGGATATGCTTTTTAAGCACATCACAAAGAGCCTGATGCCCTTTGAGGCTTTTGTACATGCCTGTCATATACAATTCCTTCAGCCCTGCATCATCAGTGATACTAGCAATGTCCTCAGATTAGGAATTAGTCATAGCAGAGGCAGGTGAAGAATTTGTAACATTAGAAGCATTTGAACATTCAGGTGAAGAATTAGCAGATTCACGTTCAATGCACTTCAAACATGGAGGAACAAATTCTTCCTGAGCAGCGCTGATTTGTTGAGCAAGTAATGAACCACGCTCCTTCTGAAGATCTTCATAACTCTCCCTTAGCTTCTCAAGATCTTGCTTTCTTTGAAGAAATTCATAAGAAAGCTTCTCATGATCAGATAAGAGAGTGTTATGATGACTTTGAAGGGTGTCAAACTTAGACTGAAGCCTCTGAAGACTATCAGCCAAAGCTTTCGACTGATCCATTTCTTCACCCAACATATCATCGCTCTTACCCAACATGTATTAAACTTTTTCCAAAGCTCTTTGTTGTTTAGTGGCAAGGGAAGCAAGTTTGGCATAACTGGGTCCAAATTCATCACCAGATTCAATATCACTGGACTCGGATAGGTAGCATTATGTTACCTTAGCACCATTTGCCATAAGACATGGTGTAGAGGATGATGACTCTGGTTCGAATGTCATAGCTTTGAGTGATTCCTTGAAATCCTCAAACCAAGCATCATGACGAGTTCGATCACCTTCATAGACCTCAGAGAGTCGGTCCCAGATAAGCTTCGCATGGCTGAGATGCATGATATTCCTGAACTGATTTTGAGACAGACATGAGCACATCACGTCCTTTGCCGTGAGGTTGAGAGGAGTGTACTTGCGAATGTCATCGGCTTCCGCCATCTTGCACAGATCGGTAAGACCAATCTCAGTGACGGTCCATAGTCCTCTGTTCATCTCCATGAGGCGCTTCTTCATCATGGCCTTCCACTTGGGATAATCGTGACCGTCAAAGGTAGGGCATGCACGGTCTTCATTCCTGCGGTCGACGTAACTAAAACTCCAGGCGGTTAAACCAAAATCACATAGAACAAGGGAGTACCTTGCTCTGATACCAATTGAAAGTGCGTTAAGTCGACTAGAGGGGGGTGAATAGGCGGTTTTTATGAATTCTTCACTGAGGAATTTCAGGGTGAGGAAATTCCTAAGAGAATAACTACTTGCAGCGGAATAAGTACTCAGATGCAAACATAACATAGCATAAGCATGGTCATCATGATGAAATGAAAACACGCACAGAGTACAGAAAGTGTAAACACAGGATAAACAGGATGAAGACAAACAGACTAAAGAAATTGAACTAAGGAAATTGAGAATGTCTTCAGTCAAAGTCTTCAAACAGATATGAACAAGCACACAACACAGTTATGAGGAAATGAAAGAGTTGAAGAAATACAACTAGTAGGCTTGGTGAAGATAATGATTTGGTAGACCAGTTCCAGCTGTTGTGACAGTTGTGCGTTGATAACCCACAAGTATATGGGATCGCAATAGTTTTCGAGGGTAGAGTATTAAACCCAAATTTATTGATTCGACACAAGGGGAGCCAAAGAATATTCTTAGGTATTAGCAGTTGAGTTGTCAATTCAACCACACCTAGATAACTTAGTATCTGCAGCAAACTATTTAGTAGCACAGTAATATGGAAGTAACGGTAATAGTAGCAAAAGTAATATTTTTGGGTTTTGTAGTGCTTGTAACAGTAGCAACGGAAAAGTAAATAAGCGAAGAACAATACGTGAAAAGCTCGTAGGCATTGGATCGGTGATGGAGAATTATGCCGGAGGCGGTTCATCATGTAACAATCATAACATAGGGTGACACAGAACTAGCTCCAATTCATCAATGTAATGTAGGCATGTATTCCGAATATAGTCATACGTGCTTATGGAAAAGAACAAGCATGACATCTTTTGTCCTACCCTCACATGGCAGCGGGGTCCTAGCGGAAACTAAGGGATATTAAGGCCTCCTTTTAATAGAGTACCGGACCAAAGCATTAACACATAGTGAATACATGAACTCCTCAAACTATGGTCATCACCAGGAGTGGTCCCGATTATTGTCACTTCGGGGTTGCCGGATCATAACACATAGTAGGTGACTATAGACTTGCAAGATACATGAGCTATTTGAGCATACAAAACAGAATTTCTTTGAAGGTTTAGAGTTTGTCACATACAAATTTACTTGGAACGGCAGGTAGATACCGCATATAGGAAGGTATGGTGGACTCATATGGCATAACCTTGGGGTTTAAAGGATTGGATGCACAAGCAGTATTCCCGCTTAGTACAAGTGAAGGCAAGCAAAAGACTGGGAAGCGACCAACTAGAGAGCGACAACAGTCATGAACATGCATTAAAATTAATAAACATTGAGTACAAGCATGAGTAGGATATAATCCACCATGAACATAAATATCGTGAAGGCTATGTTGATTTGTTTCATCTACATGTGTGAACATGTGCCAAGTCGAGTCACTTAAATCATTCAAAGGAGGATATCACCCCACTATACCACATCACAACCATTTTAATAGCATGTTGGCACGCAAGGTAAACCATTATAACTCATAGCTAATTAAGCATGGCACGAGCGAATATAATCTCTAATTGTCATTGCAAACATGTTTATTCATAATAGGCTGAATCAGGAACGATGAACTAATCATATTTAAAAAAACAAGAGAGGTCGAGTTCATACCAGCTTCTCTCATCTCAATCAGTCCATCATATATCGTCATAATTGCCTTTCACTTGCATGACCGAACGATGTGAAAATAATAAGAGTGCACGTGCATTGAACTAAGCTGGAATCTGCGAGCATTCAATAAACAGGAGAAGACAAGGCAATATGGGCTCTTGGTTAAATCAACAATAATGCATATAAGAGCCACTTCAAAAATTTCATCATGGTCTTCTCCTATCGACCCCCAAAGAAAAGAAAAGAAATAAAACTATTTACACGGGAAAGCTCCCAACAAGCAAAAGAAGAACAGGAAATATTTTTGGGTTTTCTTTTAATTATTACTACTACAGCAAGAAAAGTAAACTAAATAAAAAGCTACACTAATTTTTTTGTTTTTCTTAAGGTTTAACAAACACACAAGAAGAAAGCAAGAAATAGAAAATAAACTAGCATGGATATTACAGTGAAAAAGTATGAGCACCGACATCTAGCAATAAGTGTGTGAACATGAATATAATGTCGGTGAGGAATACGTACTCCCCCAAGCTTAGGCTTTTGGCTTAAGTTGGTTTATTGCCACGGATGGCCTGGCGGATATCCATAGTTGTAGCCGGGGTCGTACTGAGATGCAGCGGCTATTGCCTCCTGGGCTGCAGCGTGGCGGCGAGCTGCCTCCGCCCTCCTCTCATACTCATCTGCCTCCTCTCTGGTAATAAAATGTCTTCCTTTCGCCTGATAATCAAAGAAGGCAGGAGCAGGGAGAGTAATACGGACAGCACGACGTCTGTCAAAGAATAAGCGATACCGGAGAGGTGATTCATTCCTCTCGACAAACTGGTGGTGAACCATAGCATTAAAGTCTAAATAAGTAGGAGGCAACTCAATATCATCCTCATGTATGTCCACACCAAGAAAATTAGCTAAGCGGGTTGCATAAATTCCACCAAAGAAATCTCCATTAAATCTATTATGATGCAACCTACGTGCAACAATGGCTCCCAAATTATAAGATTTGTCTCCTAACACAACACTCCTAAGAATACTGAGGTCAGGGACACACATATGACATGCTTCATCTTTACCATTTATGCACCTACCTATGAAGAGAGCAAAATAATGTATAGCAGGAAAATGAATGCTCCCTATGGTAGCTTGTGCTATATCTCTAGATTCCCCACAGTTATACTAGCAAGAAAATTTCTAAATGCAGATTTGCGAGATTCACTAGCACTACCCCAATGTGGAAGTTTGCAAGCAGTGGTAAAATCCTCTAAGTCCATCGTATAAGATTTTTCATAAAGATCAAACAGGACAGTTGGAGAATTACGTGAAGATGAAAATTCAAACCTCCTCACAAAGGAACTAGTGAGATAGTGGTACTGGCGGCACTTTTCTTCCTCGAAGCTCACAAGATCAGCGTTACGCAAATATGCGTTAAATTCTTCCTTGATTCCCGCTCGATCCATAAAGTTTTCTGAAGGCCATTCACAAGGCCGCACTGGTGCATCCCTTGGTGGCTCATCGTCGGCATCACGCATTGCAAGCCTGGGTCCTTGCTTCCTTGAAGAACCACCTTGGAACATTTTCCTAAGCATATTTCTTCCTTTGAAAAATTTCTGAAATTTTTAGTAACTTCAAAATAAAAGTGAACCAAGCTCAACAAAATTGATAGCAACTACTCCTACAAGTGCCTAGAGACTATATCAAGCATTAGAACTACTTGGAACCATATAAATTTGACATGCAAGCTTAAGAACATGGTCACCTAGGCAGCATAAATTTGCAATGAATAAAGCACTAGAACAAAAACTAATTGGACCAATGGAGGAGTCGCATACCAAGGAACAATCCCCCAAAGCAGTTTTGTGAGAGGTGCTTTGAGCAAGGAGATCGAAAATCGCAGCAAAATGAGCTAGAACTCGTGCTTGAGCTGGATGGTGATTTTTTTGGGAGGAAGAAGAAGTGTGTGGGTGCAGGAATAAGTGGAGGGGGGCCACCATGGGCCCACGGGGCAGGGGGCGCGCCCAGGGGGGTGGGCGCGCCCTGGACCCTCGTGGCCAGGTGCTTGCTCCCCTGCTGTGTTCTCAGTGCCAGATATTCTCAAATATTCCAGAAAAAATCATATTCCAATTTCATGGCATTTGGAGAACTTTTATTTTCGGGGTATTTTTATATTGCACGGATAATTCAGAAAACAGACAGAAAATTACTATTTTTACTTTATTTCAACTAAATAACAAAAAGTAAAGAGAGGGTACAGAAGGTTGTGCCTTCTAGTTTCATCCATCTCATGCTCATCAGAAGGAATCCACTAACAAGGTTGATCAAGTCTTGTTAACAAACTCATTCCGAATAACATGGAACCGGAGAAATTTCGAATAACACTATGTTACCTCAACGGGGATATGCACATCCCCAATAATAAGAATATCATATTTCTTCTTGACAGTAGGAAGAGGAAATTCAAAACCTCCAAAAATAATCGATGGAATTTTTCCAATAGAGTTGATACTATGAACTTGAGGTTGTTTCCTCAGAAAGTGTACCATATGCTCATTACCATTAACATGAAAAGTGACATTGCCTTTGTTGCAATCAATAACAGCCCCTGCAGTATTCAAAAAAGGTCTTCCAAGAATAATAGACATACTATCGTCCTCGGGAATATCAAGAATAACAAAGTCCGTTAAAATAGTAACATTTGCAACTACAACAGGCACGTCCTCACAAATACCGACAGGTATAGCGGTTGATTTATCAGCCATTTGCAAAGATATTTCAGTAGGTGTCAACTTATTCAAATCAAGTCTATGATATAAAGAGAGAGGCATAACACTAACACCGGCTCCAAGATCACATAAAACAGTTTTAACATAGTTTCTTTTAATGGAGCATGGTATAGTTGGTACTCCTGGATCTCCAAGTTTCTTAGGTATTCCACCCTTAAAAGTATAATTAGGAAGCATGGTGGAAATTTCAGCTTCCGGTATGTTTCTTTTATTAGTGACAATTTCTTTCATATACTTAGCATAAGGATTCATTTTGAGCATATCAGTTAAACGCATACGCAAAAAGATAGGTCAAATCATTTCAGCAAAGCGCTCAAAATCCTCATCATCCTTTTTCTTGGATGGTTTGGGAGGAAAAGGCATGGGTTTTTGAACCCATGGTTCTCTTTCTTTACCGTGCTTCCTAGCAACAAAGTCTCTGTTATCATAACGTTGATTCTATGATTGTGGGCTATCAAGATCAACAACAGGTTCAATTTCTACATCATTATCGTTACTAGGTTGAGCATCATCATGAACATCATCATCAACATTTTCATTAGGTTCATGTTCATTACCAGATTGTGTTTCAGCATCAGAAATAGAAATATCATTTGGATTCTCAGGTGGTTCAGTAATAGGTTCACTAGAAGCATGCAAAGTCCTATCATTTTTCTTTTTCTTCTTTTTAGAAGGACTAGGTGCATCTAAATTATTTCTTTGAGAATCCTGCTCAATTCTCTTAGGGTGGCCTTCAGGATACAAAGGTTCCTGAGTCATTTTACCAGTTCTAGTAACCACTCTAACAGCATAATCATTATTCTTACTATTCAATTCATTGAGCAAATCATTTTGAGCTTTAAGTACTTGTTCTACTTGAGTGGTAACCATAGAAGCATGTTTACTAATGAGTTTAAGTTCACCTTTAACATTAGCCATGTAATTACTCAAGTGTTCAAGCGTATCGGAATTGTATTTCAATTGTCTAGCAAAATAAGCATTGAAGTTTTCTTGTTTGACAATAAAATTATCAAACTCTTCTAAGCATTGTCTAGCAGACTTATAGTGAGGAATATCAGCTTCATCAAATCTATAGAGAGAATCTACCTTTACTACCTGTGTCGGGTTATCAAGACCATGAGTTTCTTTGATAGGTGGAGGATTAAGATCATATGTTTCTTCAATAGGAGGTAAATTCTTAACATCTTCAGCTTTTATACCCTTTTCTTTCATAGATTTCTTTGCCTCTTGCATATCTTCAGGACTGAGAAATAGAACACCTCTCTTCTTCGGAGTTGGTTTAGGAATAGGCTCAGGAGTTGACTCAGGAAGTGTCCAATTATTTTCATTTGTCAACGTATTATTCAATTGAATTTCAGCTTCATCCGGTGTTCTCACCCTGAAAACAGAACCAGCACAACTATCCAGGTAATCTCTGGAAGCATCGGTTAGTCCATTATAAAAGATATCAAGTATTTCATTTTTCTTGAGAGGATGATCAAGCAAAGCATTAAGTAATTGGAGAAGCCTCCCCCAAGCTTGTGGGAGACTCTCTTCTTCAATTTGCACAAAATTGTATATATCCCTTAAAGCAGCTTGTTTCTTATGAGCAGGGAAATATTTAGCAGAGAAGTAATAAATCATATCCTGGGAACTACGCACACAACCAGGATCAAGAGAATTAAACCATATCTTAGCATCACCCTTTAATGAGAACGGAAATATTTTAAGGATATAAAGGTAGCGAGTTCTCTCATCATTAATGAACAGGGTGGCTATATCATTTAATTTAGTAAGATTTGCCACAACAATTTCAGATTCATAGCCATGAAAAGGATCAGATTCAACCAAAGTACTTATATCAGGATCAATAGAGAATTCATAATCCTTATCAGTAACACAGATAGGGGAAGTAGCAAAAGCAGGGCCATGTTTCATTCTGGCATTAAGAGATCGCTGCTTCCATTTAGCTAATAATTTCTTAAGATCGCTTCTATCATTGCAAGCAAGAATGGCTCTAGCAGATTCTTCATCCAGAACATAATCCTCAGGCACAATAGGCAATTCATATTTATTAGGGGGAGAGTCTTCATCATCACTATCTTCAATATTATCAGTTTCAATAATTTCATTCTCTCTAGCCTTAGCAAGTTGTTCATCAAGAAATTCACCAAGTGGCACAGTAGTATCAAGCATAGAAGTAGTTTCATCATAAGTATCATGCATAGCAGAAGTGGCATCATCAATAACATGCGACATATCAGAATGAATAGCAGAAGCAGGTTTAGGTGTCGCAAGCTTACTCAAAACAGAAGGTGAATCAAGTGCTGAGCTAGATGGCAGTTCCTTACCTCCCCTCGTAGTTGAGGGATAAATTTTTGTTTTCGCATCCTTCATATTCTTCATAGTGACCAGCAGATATAAATCCCAAGTGACTCAAAGAATAGAGCTATGATCCCCGGCAATGGCGCCAGAAAATAGTCTTGATAACCCACAAGTATAGGGGATCGCAATAGTTTTCGAGGGTAGAGTATTAAACCCAAATTTATTGATTCGACACAAGGGGAGCCAAAGAATATTCTTAGGTATTAGCAGTTGAGTTGTCAATTCAACCACACCTAGATAACTTAGTATCTGCAGCAAACTATTTAGTAGCACAGTAATATGGAAGTAACGGTAACAGTAGCAAAAGTAATATTTTTGGGTTTTGTAGTGCTTGTAACAGTAGCAACGGAAAAGTAAATAAGCGAAGAACAATACGTGAAAAGCTCGTAGGCATTGGATCGGTGATGGAGAATTATGCCGGAGGCGGTTCATCATGTAACAATCATAACATAGGGTGACACAGAACTAGCTCCAATTCATCAATGTAATGTAGGCATGTATTCCGAATATAGTCATACGTGCTTATGGAAAAGAACAAGCATGACATCTTTTGTCCTACCCTCACATGGCAGCGGGGTCCTAGCGGAAACTAAGGGATATTAAGGCCTCCTTTTAATAGAGTACCGGACCAAAGCATTAACACATAGTGAATACATGAACTCCTCAAACTATGGTCATCACCGGGAGTGGTCCCGATTATTGTCACTTCGGGGTTGCCGGATCATAACACATAGTAGGTGTCGTGGAATTGTCACGGCGGATGTCCTTGAGCTAGGACTTAGTCGTGGAGCCATCGCAACTAGGAAGCTTAAAGGGGTTAAGCGGGACAAGGAACACGAGGGTTATACTGGTTCGGCCCCTTACGGTGAAGGTAAAAGCCTACGTCCAGTTGAGGTGGTATTGATTAGGGTTTCGATGAGCAGGGATCTTGATTGCTTTGCCTGGCTCTCGATGAGATCTTTCTTGTCCTTAAACCGCCGCCGGGTCGTCCCTTTATATAGAGAGGTTGACGCCCAGCAGCTCTCAGAGTCCCGGCCGGTTCATAAGAGTGTCCGGCTCGGACTCTCAACTATTCTTGCCTTACACTACAAGTTCTACCATAATAGCGGTTGTAACTATGGGTCTTAAGCCATCTCCGGGTCTTAAGCCCATCTTTGGCCCGCCGTCTTCAAGCTTGGCGCTGGGCTTCAGGCGATGACCATTATGAGTAACCCGGCCCCTCCGGGCGGGTGACTCTAAGGTTTATATCCTCAACATTAGGCCCCAGATTGATTTGAGCCGGCTCATGTCAATCTTCAATCCTTTTGATAGAAAATCTTCGGCTTACAATTGTATAAAGGCTATAACCCGTCGTGACGTCATCTTCTGGATTCCGGGTAACCCGCCGTGACATCATCTTCCATTAAGTCCATTTTTTATTCCACCATATCCGCAACGGATCTTATCTTTAATTGTCGTCCCGAAAATCGAGGCGTTTTTATGGAGAGATAACCACGCCGTGGCCTCCTCGTTTCTCGCGCCCACTTATGAGCTTCCCCTTATAAGTAGCCCGGCCCATGAGCCTCGTGCCACTCGTCGCCTCCATCTTCTTCTTCCTCTTGCCACTGTGCTGCCGCCCGAGCTCCGTCGCCGCCGCCGCCGCCGCGGGTTTCTTCAGCTTCACCAACTCAGGCCGCTGCATCACCCTGACGTGACCAGAGAAACACGACGGATCTCCGCCGTAACTCCGCACCTGTAAGTCCCTGCACCTCTCCACCATAGATCCACATTAGGGTTCCACTGTTCTTCGCTGTTCTTCGTAAGTTCTTCGCGGGTTCCCTGTAGTTCTGCCACTATGGCCATGTTTCGATCCAAGATTAGCACAGAACTCCTGCGGTAGTTGTTGCTCATCCATTTTAACACTAGTAGATCCCCTTTGTTTGAAAGAAGATCCCATTTTGAATCCATGGACTTCTTCTTCGTCAGTTCTAGGTCTAAAAAAAAATTCTCTTCACCCAACCGTTTGATCCAAAATATTTACTGCGATCTGTGAAACTTGTTTTCACCAGACTTAGTCAAAAATTGCCTCTGCTGAGCTATGGCGGCTTATGTTTCCGGCTCAAAGAAGCCATGCGCCGTAAATTTTTCCGGCTCATGTATGATAAAGCCGTAGATAATTTGAGTTACTCACGATACTTGCAGCAGCTTAGATAACCCGATGCACTTAACCATATGTCATTAGGCCCCTCTCATAAGCCGCCATCTGAGTATTTACTGTAAACATCTGCCGGCTTATAATTGAACCGGACATTTTCCTTTTGTCATAGGCTTCATCTTTCACAATGCCTCCCAAAGCTCCCAAAGCACCCATTACGTGCAACTGGATGAGGTCCAACGTCAACAACGACACCTTAGCTGAATTCGTAAAGACGGGTTACCTGCCCAAGAAGGATGTCATGTCTTACCGTGCCCCCGACCCGTCAGAGGAGAGACCGCAACCAAGGGAGGGTGAGGTAGTGATTTTTGCTGATCACATGAGCCGGGGCTTCGCACCGCCCGACTCAAAGTTCTTTAGAGATGTGATGAGTTTCTTTGATCTGCGGCCACAAGACATAGGACCCAATTCCGTGTCAAACATATGCAACTTCCAAGTATTCTGCGAAGTCTACCTTGGAGAAGAGCCCAGCCTTCTGCTCTTTAGAGAGCTATTCTATTTGAACCGCCAGAATGAGTGCGCCAACGGACCGAGCCTGGAACTTGGTGGAATCTCCATTCAACGCCGGAGAGACTGCCTCTTTCCTTACGCTGAGCCGCCTAGCCATCCAAAGGACTGGAACCAGACGTGGTTTTACTGCCAGGACACGTCTCCGGCTGACGAGAGCCCTCTGCCCGGCTTTCGTGCCGTGCGTCTGGAACCAAACCACCCTCTGCTCGACAAACTATCTCAGGCGGAGCGTCAACCTCTGATCCCCACCATCAACAAGATCAAGGCTCTCCTGGGCAACGGCCTCAACGGCATTGATCTGGTCCGGGTTTGGATCTCGTGGCGGGTGATCCCCTTGAGCCGCCGCCCCGGCTTAATGTGTGATTACACGGGCCGGAAAGATGACCCCCTGCGACATAGCCGCAACGATCTTCCTGAAGAAGTTGTTGAAGATATGACCAAGGCCCTCTTGAATGAGAGCTTGGCAGACTGCGGGAGGACCGGCTTAAGCCCCTTCTGCAAGACCAACCCGGCCCCAGCGGTAAGCCGCTGATCTGAACATCTTATTTTCTCCTTTAGATAGTTTTCATCTGAACCTTAAGAAATCTTCATTGTATTTTTCAGGCAGATGATAAATTCTGGAAGGTCAAGTATGACCATGAGGCGGCCAAGAAGGCCAGGAAGGCTAAGAAAGCCGCCAGGAGAGCCGCTCCCCGCAAGAAGGGAAGCAGGCCTACTGCCTCAGAGCTGCTTCAACTAAGTGACAGCTCCGAGTCAGAGGTAACCCCTGAACCTGTAAGCTCTTGTTGTATTTCTTGTTTATTCCTGTCCACCTTATTGATACTAATCATCAGCAGGATGACACCGGAGCAAGTAACCCGGTGACCGAAGAGGTAATGACACTTTCCTCTGACTCGGAGCCCTTGCCAAGGCTGAAAGTCCGAAGAGTAACCCGGAAAGTAAGATTTTCACATCCTTTAGCTTATCAAGATCCTCAATTTCTTTGAAGCAACAGATTCATGAGAGCCGGCGGCACACTCAGACCAACAAGGATGCTGACCTCTCCTCCGGTTTACCTGAGGCATCAAGGAAGCGCCGGACCGAGGTTATCTCCAACTTATATCCTTTTCATCTTTTGGCGGGTGTTATACGTCAACCGCTCAATTCTTCCGATTCAAATTATCAGGAAACTTCACCCTCCTCTGGCAACTCTATGCAATCGAACCTGCCGGCTTTCAAGACCGTACTCGGGTAATGATGATCATCTCTTGTTGTGCTTATCTTTACTCATACTTTTGTACTAACCTTGTGTCCTTTCAGTGCTGAAGCAAAGCTCAGTAAAAGAGCAAAGAAGAATAAGCCGGTCGAAGAGCTAGTCTTGCCTGAGCCGGAGGTTTCAGCTCAAGAGCCACCAGCTGCCTCTGCTCCTGAATCCACCACTTCAACTGATGAGCCAGCCATGGAGACTTCCACCAACCCGGATATCTCCAGCCCGGCTCAGCCGGCCGATGAGCCGGACGTGGTAATCACCCGGACGGAGTTTGTCGAGCCGAGGAGACCCACTGCGCTGGCTAAGTGCTCTGCGAAGGAAGAGTTGCTAGAGCACCATCGGGCCAAGCTGGACATCACCAACTACGCCAACCTGAGCATTGGAGAGATCATCTCCGGCTATGTCAATCAAGTGCACAGCAGCCGGGACTTGGAGATTGACATGGTGAAACAGATACAGCAGAAGTCTGAGGTACCACTCTATTGCTTACTGCATAATAATCTTTACTATACTAGCCCCCAAGTCTACGACTTATGATAGAATATGTTGTAGCACAGCAGCCGGGACTTGGAGATTGACATGGTGAAACAGATACAGCAGAAGTCTGAGGTACCACTCTATTGCTTACTGCATAATAATCTTTACTATACTAGCCCCCAAGTCTACGACTTATGATAGAATATGTTGTAGACTTAATTTCCGGCTTACTTCCATGAACCGGTAATTTGTAGATAGAAACTTTCGACATGCATTAGCCCCCAAGTGCCAAGTGTCTTTGCTTGGAAAGTGCTTGGGACTTTAAAATCGCATAATAATTGCTCATACTATAACCCGGAAATTGTGCAGGCTGCTTGGAAAAAATTTGAAGTTGATATCTCTGAGCTGAAGAACCGCCTGAAGACTCAGGAAACTGAGACCCGGAAGGCCAACGCCAAATTTGAATCCAGTATTGCTGCTCAAGAGAAGCTGAAGAAGAAGTTTGAAGCTGAGAGGAAAACTTGGGCCGAAGAAAAGGCTGCTCTTGTAAGCCGGGCCGAACAGGCAGAGAAGGCTCTGACGGAGAGAACCGCCGAACTCTCCGGCTTAAAACGCCATGTGTCACAAATGGTCGCCGCAATCTTCGGTAAGTCCTTCTGCAGGCTTTGAACAAGTTTACAGTCTTTATGTCTCATAACTCCCATCATTGAGAACGGCTTATCTTACTTTGTTAAACAGGTCCCAGAAGCGCCAACCTCAATCAGAACGTGCTGACCAAGCTGAAGGCCATGTACACCCTGGTGGAGCAACTCTACACCGGGTCACAGCGCGCTTTGGCCGTGGTGGCCCTATCCAATGAGGTTCCGACTCACCTGGCGGAAGTACTTCGCCGGCTGGCCGTTCTTCCTCAGCATGTCCAAGAGCTGCGACGGGCCTCGGCAAGAGCCGGAGCCATAGCTGCTCTGAGCCGGGCCAAGGCTTTCCTTCCAGAGCTAGACCCGGCGGACATTGCACTTGGTTACCCCAGCTTGAAGGAAGACCGCACCCCTTTCGACCAAAAGGACTTTGCTGCCTGTGTGAAGATCGTGCGCCCGGTGGCCACCCTGATTGGGAATGACACTGATCTGACCAAGTACCAGCCGGGCTACAATGCAGAGAATCAGAGGATCCCCACTCCGCGTTATGAAGCCATCGGCTTAGTCCCGCCGACTCGTAAGCACACCTTTGCCCCGGAAATTGACCCGGCCGGGTTAATTGATGAGGAAGCTCAATTTGAAGCTTTGAGCGGCATTGACTGGAAATCGTCAACCTTCTAGGTCTTGGGAACAGCCGGAGGAGCGGAGAGGGATGAGCCGGAAGCTTCGACCCGGCAAGCATCTTGACTCTTTAGGCGGCTTGTTAAACAATGCTTCACCCTTTTGGACTCGGGGAGTCTTGTAATAGAATAGGACCAACATTTTAACTTTGTCGTGCCATCGTGCACGTGCTGAATGCTTAATTCCATTGAAGTTGCTTCCTTATATTCCTCCGGGTCATATAGTTGTCTTTAACTATCCTGCATAGAAAAACAAATCACAAGTCTCTAGGCGGCTTACCGCACTGAGAATCATAGTCTCATACATATAACCCGGAATATAAATCTAAGTCACGAAAGACTGGTCCTCAATTATGTCCTTGATATAACCGTAATAACACACTTACAGGCCTTCAAGTACACTTCCGGTTTATATAACCCGGATAATAAGGTTGGTACCTCAACTCCGGTTTACCAGTCTTGATAATGCTGATTGTGTACGACTAGCACTGTGAATCAAAGTTAAGCCGGCGGAACAAGAACCGCCGTGTACACTGCTGATACAACCAGAAGAACTTGTTGTAAATCAGAAAATCAAAACTCAGGGGCTTCCGGTTCGAATACGACCAGAGACCCGTCCCAAAGGGGTTAAGCTAAGATTCGAATGCGATCATATAGCCCCCAGTGGGTTTGGCGATGCCGATCAAGAGGGTACCGACAGCTATGTTCTCTTTGGTTCGAATACGACCCATGTTTGAACAGGAAGCCCCCAAATGACCTTAAGAGTTGTTTAACGACGTTGATTCGAATACGATCCACGTCGGTTCCCAAAGGTGGTTGAGCTATGATTCAAATATGATCAAAGAAAACTCCCCAATGAGCTCGGCACTTTGCCAATCAAATGGGTATCAGCAGCTATGTTCTCTTTGGTTCGAATACGACCTATGTTTGAACAGGAAGCCCCCAAGTGACTATATTGCGTACGGCTAGATTCGAATACGATCATAAGCCGGATCCACCTCTAAGTTACTATGTGATCTTGTAATGGAAACAACACATTTACCTTTGGAGGAGAAGAAAGGACAGAGGTCCTGCTTTATTGCTTATCATAATATATACATGGCTTATAGAAATATGTACATTATGAGAGCCGGTGGCTCAAGTGTAATACGGCCGAAGCTGAGCTATGTTCCACGGCCGACGGGTCTCTTCCTCCGACTTACGTGAATCTTTATGCTCGCGAACGTCAATAAGGTAGTATGACCCATTGTGCAAGTTCTTGCTGACCACAAAGGGCCCTTCCCAAGGCGGGGATAACTTGTGCGCAACTGTTTGATCTTGGATGAGCCGGAGCACCAGATCACCTTCCTGGAAGACACGGGACTTAACCCGGCGACTGTGATAACGGCGCAGGTCTTGTTGGTAAATCGCTGAGCGAGCTGCTGCCACATCACGCTGTTCGTCCAACAAGTCAAGAGCATCTTGGCGCGCCTGTTCATTATCCGCCTCAACATAAGCCACCACTCGAGGCGAGTCATGACGGATGTCACTGGGGAGGACTGCTTCCGCTCCATAAACCATGAAGAAATGCGTGTAACCCGTAGACCTGTTAGGAGTAGTATTGATGCTCCATAACACGGAGGGTAACTCCTCCACCCAACAACCCGGCGTCCGTTGCAAAGGGACCAAAAGCCGGGGCTTGATGCCTTTCAGAATCTCCTGATTAGCTCTCTCAGCTTGACCATTGGATTGAGGGTGAGCCACTGATGAAACATCAAGTCGAATATGCTCTTGTTGACAAAACTCCTCCATGGCGCCTTTGGACAGATTAGTACCATTGTCAGTTATAATGTTGTGTGGAAAGCCAAAGCGAAAGATCACCCTTTTCATGAACTGAACCGTCGTGGCTGTGTCACACTTGCTAACTGGCTCTGCTTCAACCCACTTTGTGAATTTTTCAACTGCCACCAAGAGGTGGGTCTTCTTGTCCTTGGACCTTTTAAAAGGCCCAACCATATCGAGCCCCCAGACCGCAAATGGCCAAGTGATTGGTATCATCCGCAGCTCTTGAGCCGGCACATGAGCCCGTCGTGAGAACCTCTGGCAACCGTCACATTTACTGACCAAGTCCTCCGCATCAGCATGAGCCGTCAGCCAATAAAAACCATGGCGGAAAGCTTTGGCCACAAGGGATTTTGAGCCGGCATGATGGCCACAATCCCCTTCATGAATCTCACGCAAGATTTCTTGACCTTCCTCACGGGAGACACAACGCTGGAACGCTCCCGTAACACTACGGCGATGTAGCTCACCATCGATAACAACCATTGACTTAGACCGCCGGGTTATTTGTCTGGCCAAAGTTTCATCCTTAGGCAACTCTCCCCGGGTCATGTAAGCCAAGTAAGGCACCGTCCAGTCCGGGGTGATGTGGAGAGCCGCCACCAACTGTGCCTCCGGGTCAGGGACAGCCAAGTCTTCCTCTGTAGGCAACTTAACAGAAGGGTTATGCAAGACGTCCAGGAAAGTATTAGGCGGCACCGGTTTTCGCTGAGAGCCCAGCCGGCTTAAAGCATCAGCCGCCTCGTTCTTCCTGCGATCGATGTGCTCTACTTGGTAACCCTGAAAGTGTCCAGCAATATCATCAACTTCACGGCGATAAGCCGCCATGAGAGGGTCCTTGGAATCCCACTTGCCTGATACTTGTTGAGCCACTAAGTCTGAGTCGCCGAAGCACCTTACCCGGCTCAAGCTCATCTCCTTAGCCATCCGAAGACCATGGAGCAAGGCCTCGTACTCAGCCGCATTGTTAGTACAAGGGAACATCAACCGTAGCACATAATGGAACTTGTCACCTTTAGGGGAAGCCAATACAACTCCAGCCCCCGAGCCCTCCAATTGCCTGGACCCATCGAAGTGAATAGTCCAATATGTGTTATCCGGCTTTTCTTCGGGCACTTGTAGCTCTGTCCAATCGTTGATGAAATCCACCAAGGCTTGAGATTTAACAGGAGTGCGTGGTATGTATTTCAGACCATGAGGTCCGAACTCTATAGCCCACTTAGCCACTCTCCCTGTGGCCTCTCTGTTTTGAATGATATCTCCAAGGGGGCAGAACTGACCACAGTGATAGGGTGACCCTGGAAATAATGCTTAAGCTTCCGGCTTGCCATGAACACACCATAAACAAGCTTCTGCCAATGTGGATACCGCTGTTTGGACTCGATGAGCACTTCACTGACGTAATAAACCGGCCGCTGAACCGGATGCTCCTTACCCTCTTCCTTGCGCTCCACCACCACAGCCACACTGACGGCCCGTGTGTTAGCAGCTACATACAGTAATAAAGGCTCCTTGTCAACCGGAGCAGCAAGGACTGGGGGCTCCGCCAGCTGTCTCTTCAAATCCTCAAAAGCAGTATTAGCAGCATCATTCCAGACAAAGTCATCAGTTTTCTTCATCAACTGGTACAATGGCATGGCCTTCTCACCCAAACGGCTTATAAACCAGCTTAAAGCAGCAATACGACCCGTCAGGCGCTGGACATCGTTTATGCACACCGGCTTAGCCAGAGTGGTGATTGCCTTGATTTTCTCCGGGTTAGCTTCAATGCCTCTGTTAGAAACCAGAAAACCCAAGAGCTTGCCTGCAGGAACACCAAAAACACACTTGGCCGGGTTAAGCATCATCTTGTAGACCCGGAGATTATCAAAGGTTTCCCTTAGGTCATCTATCAAGGTTTCCTTCTCCCTGGACTTAACCACAATATCATCCACATAGGCATGAACATTGTGCCCAATCTGGTTATGAAGACAGTTCTGCACGCAACGCTGATAAGTCGCCTGTGTACTCTTGAGTCCAAAAGGCATAGACACATAGCAGAAGGCTCCAAAGGGAGTGATGAACGCCGTCTTCTCCTGGTCCTTAATTGCCATTTTAATCTGATGGTATCCAGAATAAGCATCCAAGAAACTTAAGCGCTCGCAACCCGCCGTAGCATCAATGGTTTGATCAATACGGGGAAGAGCAAAAGGATCAGCCGGACATGCCTTGTTTAAGTCCGTGTAGTCCACACACATCCGCCAGGTGCCATTCTTCTTGAGCACGAGCACCGGGTTAGCTAACCACTCTGGGTGAAAGACTTCAACAATAAACCCGGCCGCCAAGAGCCGGGCCACCTCTTCACCAATAGCTTTCCGCCTCTCTTCATTAAACCGCCGAAGGAATTGTCTGACCGGCTTAAATTTCGGATCAACATTGAGAGTGTGATCAGCGAGTTATCTAGGTACACCTGGCATGTCAGAAGGTTTCCATGCAAAAATGTCCCTATTCTCACGGATGAACTCGATGAGCGCGCTTTCCTATTTTGGATCCAGATTGGCACTGATGCTAAACTGCTGAGATGAATCACCTGGAACGAAATCAACAAGTTTAGTCTCATCAGCCGACTTAAATTTCATTGCCGGCTCATGCTCCGTAGTTGGCTTTTTCAGAGAGGTCATATCTGTTGGGTCAACATTGTCCTTGTAAAACTTCAACTCCTCTGTTGCACAAACAGATTCTGCATAAGCCGCATCACCTTCCTCACACTCCAAGGCCACCTTCCGGCTGCCATGAAACGTAATGGTCCCATTGTGACCCGGCATCTTGAGCTGCAAATACACGTAACACGGCCGTGCCATGAACTTGGCGTAAGCCGGCCGCCCAAATATGGCATGATACGGACTTCTTATCTTGACCACCTCAAAGGTTAATTTTTCCACCCTGTAGTTGTGCTCGTCTCCAAAGGCCACTTCCAACTCGATCTTACCAACTGGATAAGCCGACTTACCAGGCACCACACCACGGAAAATAGTATTGGATTGGCTGAGATTCTTATCAATCAACCCCATACGACGGAAGGTCTCATAATAGAGGATGTTGATGCTGCTGCCTCCATCCATGAGCACCTTAGTGAACTTATATCCTCCCACCTGAGGGGCCACCACCAGGGCCAAGTGACCCGGATTATCAACCCGGGGAGGGTGATCCTCCCTACTCCACACAATAGGTTGCTCAGACCATCTTAAATAACGTGGAACCACCGGCTCAACAGCATTCACAGCCCTCTTATGAAGCTTCTGATCTCGCTTACACAGACTGGTGGTAAATACATGATACTGTCCACCGTTAAGCTACTTTGGATTGGTCTAATAACCCCCCTGCTACTGTTGATGACCCTGGCCAGACTGCTGATTAAAGCCCCCTTGACCGTTCCGCGGATTAGAATTTGAGCCGCCGCCCGGGCCATTGTTGCCATTAAAGGCATTGGAATTCTTAAAGGCCTTCATGATTGCGCAATCCTTCCATAGATGAGTAGCTGGCTTCTCCCTAGAGCCATGCCTTGGACAAGGCTCATTCAACAGCTGTTCCAGCGTCGGGCCTGACCCACCGGCTCGGGGAGGTGGCCTCCCCTTGCGTCGCTGGTTATTACCCTGTGAGCTGGCGTTGGCCACGAACTCTAGGCTGCCGTCGGCTTTACGCTTGCCACCTCCTTGGTTCCCCGGGTTATGCTGAGGACCCTTGCCATTGTCGTTCTTCTTTCCCTTCCCTGTCCTTTCATCATCTGAAGCGGGGTCCTTGGTACTATCAGAGTCGGCGTACTTGACGAGAGCCGCCATCAGCGTACCCATATCATTGCAGTCGCGCTTAAGCCGCCCGAGTTTCATCTTCAAGGGCAGGAAACGACAATTCTGTTCCAACATTAAGACTGCAGAGCCGGCATCCATCTTATCAGATGAATGTATTATCTCTTTGACCCGGCGAACCGAATGTGTCGTAGACTCACCCTCCTGCTGTTTACAGTTAGTCAAATCCACAATTGACATAGACTGCCTACAGGTATCTTTGAAGTTTTGGATGAACCGGGCTTTCAACTCAGCCCAAGACCCGATGGAATTCGGTGGTAGCCCTTTCAACCAAGTGCGGGCAGTCCCATCTAGCATCACGGTGAAGTACTTGGCCATCGCCGCTTCACTGACCTCCAGCAATTCCATGGCCATCTTGTAACTCTCGATCCAGGCTCCGGGTTGTAAATCAGCCGTGTAATTAGGCACCTTCCTAGGGCCTTTGAAGTCCTTGGGTAGACGTTCATTGCGGAGAGCTGGCACTAAACAAGGGACACCTCCAGTCCTCATAGGGATACCCACGTCGACGGAAGTCATCGGATAAGCCGGGGGAGTCTGGTAAGCCGTCACCTGAGGCACCTGCTCCGCCTCCTGCCGTGCTCTGTCTTGGTCTGTTGCGTGAAAGGCTTCGTTATGAGCCGGGCCATGGCCAGGGGGCAAATCATGGCGTCGGACATTACTTGAGCCGGTCGCTGAGACCATGTGTCTGCTATAACTCGGGCTCCGGCCCGGACGAGGGGTTGAATGTATCCTGTCCCGGCTGTAAGAGTACGCCTCTTGCTGCGCCAGCGCTCTCTGAAGGAGTTCTCTGACCCGGCGAGTTTCAATAGCCGTTGGAGAGTCGCCGTCAATTGGGAGAGCCGCCAGCCGTGCTGCTGCGGCGACCATGTTCTCCAGCAGGTTAGCATAATGACCCGGTGGTATTGGCACATACTGAGGCGGGGCAGGGTTCACCCGGGGAGGCCCCATCACTTGTGGCTGAACAGGGGTCCCAGACCCGGGCACTATGATCCCCGGCGGGTTACTAGACCCTACACCTGGCGTGTTGAAGAGGTTTCGAGGATCGTAGACCGGAGGGAGTCGAGATTGGGCCTTTTGATGCCTCCTTCTCATGACCTCATTGGACGCGTTCTGATCCATCGTGAGCCGGAAGGACTGCACCTGAATCAACTGAGTCTGGGCGTCGAGAGCCGCCCTCTCCGCAGCCATCCTGATCCCTTCCGCTGCCAGATCCTCCTTGGCTTTCACTAGATCTAACTTTAACTGTGCCACCTCCGCGTCATGCTGAGCTTGATCCGCCGGGTCAACCGTGGCGGTCAACAGGGCCGTCATCTTGTCCGTGAGATCCATCAGCACCTGAGCCGGCGAGGGCACCGGGTTTCCTGACCCGGCGGCAGGGTTTTGAACAGGCTATGCACCGGCCATGAAGATTCCAACCCGGCTCGGCGGCTCAAAAGGGTCTGGAATACTGTCACCATCGGAACAACCCCTGAGCCTGCCATCTTGAATTTGATACAACGAGTTTAACTCGTCTGTGGACGATTCGCCGTCAGAGCCGGCGGCCGTCCCATCACCAGATCCGGATCCATCAGAGAGCCCTCCATGGACACATCCCACAAAAGCATGCTTCAAGGTGGGCAGGGCCCGGGCGGGTCGTGCGCGCTGAGCCGTCTCGATGAGATCGGCGCAGAGATCCGGCTCAGGGCCTGGCTCACCAATCTTGCCAATGAAGACATGAATTCCGCCGAAGGGGACCCGGTACCCGTACTCAATTGAGCCGGCGTCGGGGCCCCAGTTTGCATCGTCAATGTAGAGCTTGCCGCGACGACTCTTGGTCATCCGGCCCACAGCGTATCCCTTGAGCCCTTCGAAGCTGCCCTTCAAGAACTCAAATCCACCATGCGCTGGCCCCACGGTGGGCGCCAACTGTCGTGGAATTGTCATGGCAGATGTCCTCGAGCTAGGACTTAGTCGTGGAGCCATCGCAACTAGGAAGCTTAAAGGGGTTAAGCGGGACAAGGAACACGAGGGTTATACTGGTTCGGCCCCTTACGGTGAAGGTAAAAACCTACGTCCAGTTGAGGTGGTATTGATTAGGGTTTCGATGAGCAGGGAGCTTGATTGCTTTGCCTGGCTCTCGATGAGATCTTTCTTGTCCTTAAACCGCCGCCGGGTCGTCCCTTTATATAGAGAGGTTGACGCCCAGCAGCTCTCAGAGTCCCGGCCGGTTCATAAGAGTGTCCGGCTCGGACTCTCAACTATTCTTGCCTTACACTACAAGTTCTACCATAATAGCGGTTGTAACTACGGGCCTTAAGCCATCTCCGGGTCTTAAGCCCATCTTTGGCCCGCCGTCTTCAAGCTTGGCACCGGGCTTCAGGCGATGACCATTATGAGTAACCCGGCCCCTCCGGGCGGGTGACTCTTAGGTTTATATCCTCAACAGTAGGTGACTATAGACTTGCAAGATAGGATCAAGAACTCACATATATTCATGAAAACATAATAGGTTCAGATCTGAAATCATGGCACTCGGGCCCTAGTGACAAGCATTAAGCACAGCAAAGTCATAGCAACATCAATCTCAGAACATAGTGGATACTAGGGATCAAACCCTAACAAAACTAACTCGATTACATGATAGATCTCATCCAACCCATCACCGTCCAGCAAGCCTACGATGGAATTACTCACGCACGGCGGTAAGCATCATGAAATTGGTGATGGAGCATGGTTGATGATGACGACGGCGACGGATTCCCCTCTCCGGAGCCCCGAACGGACTCCAGATCAGCCCTCCCGAGAGGTTTTAGGGCTTGGCGGTGGCTCTGTATCGTAAAACGCAATGAATCCTTCTCTCTGATTTTTTCTCCCCGAAAGTGAATATATGGAGGTGGAGTTGAGGTCGGTGGAGCATCAGGGGGCCCACGAGGCAGGGGGGCGCGCCCCCACCCTCGTGGACAGGGTGTGGGCCCCCTGACGTGGATTCTTCTTCCAGTATTTTTTATATTTTCCAAAAATATGTTCCGTGGAGTTTCAGGTCATTCCGAGAACTTTTGTTTCTGCACATAAATAACACCATGGAAAGTCTGCTGAAAACAGCATCAGTCCGGGTTAGTTCCATTCAAATCATGCAAGTTAGAGTCCAAAACAAGGGCAAAAGTGTTTGGAAAAGTAGATACAAGGGAGACGTATCATACGTCTGGTTGGAGCGGCTAGGTATTTAAACCTAAGGACACACAGTCCCGGACACACAGTCCTCACCGTATTATCCTTGAGTTAAGGTCACACAGACCTCGCCCAATCACTCGTGGTAAGTCTTTTGGTGACTTCCAAACCTTCACAAACTCGGTCACTCAGCGATCCACAATTTCCTCTTGGATGCTCTAGACCATGACGCCTAACCGTCTGGAAGAGGCACAGTCTTCAAAGGTAAGAAGTGTCGGATCCATGGAGGATCAATCTCTTAAGTGATGCTCAATCACTTTGGGTTTGTAGGTGTTTGGGTTTGGGTTTTCCTCACTTGATGATTTTCGCACAAAGTCCTCGGAGGATGGGATGCTCTCAAATGACAAGTGTCAGTTTCTCTCGGAGCAGCCAACCAGCTAGTGGTTGTAGGGGGCGGCTATTTATGGCCTAGGGAGCAGCCCGACATGATAAGACATAAATGCCCTTCAATGATATGGCCGTTAGGTGGAGAAGATATTTTGGGACTGCTGGCGCATAGCACAGCAACGGTCGGAAATTTGACTATCAAATTCCTCAGGGCTATCATGTTCCTCCCTTGTAGGCAATCCGCACTAGCGAATTCCTAACTCCTCAGTTAGAACAAATTCCTCAGAGACCAGAAGAACTTCGTCTCTGTCACTGAAGAAATTGACTGAACTGTATGAGATTTCCAATGGCTTCACTCAAAAGGATTGGTAGGTGTAGGATTTTGAGTTGAGCACCACTTGGAAATTTTTCCTTAGTATTTCCTCGACCCCCTTTAACAGTACGGTGTTTCCTATGACTCAAGAAAGAGAAAATGAAACTACGAAAACAAAAGTCTTGACGCTTCATGTTCCTCGCATGAAATCGAAGTCTTCAGGGTTTCACCAATTTCTTCACTTTCAAAGTCTTCAGAAATCCAAAGTCTTCAGTCGAAGACATTCATTTTTAGGGGTCGACTTTCTCTGTAAATATCAAACTCCTCATAGACTTATAGTCATGTGTACACTCACAAACGCATCAGTCCCTTAACCTATAAGTCTTCAATACACCAAAATCACTAAGGGGCACTAGATGCACTTACAGGCACTCCTCTCCTCCTTGAGCTCACGGAGCTCCACGTCCTTGGCCCCGAGCTCCGCATCCTTGGCCTCAAGCTCCTGTGTCAGGCGCCTCACCTCAGACTCCGTGATCTGCTGCGCTGCCATGGCACCCGGTAGAAGCAATGGGGAGAGGAAGCAAAGGGGGCGAAACGGCTGAAAGGCAATGCAATCTATGGGAAGGCGGAGGGAGCCAGCCGAGGAGCGGGGAATCTTTAGGTTTTCACCATGGGAAAACACCAGTAGACGACTTCTCACATCAAGGAGCAGTGGGTTTTACAGGCGGAGTCATCGTGACTAATTACTGCCGCGCCTGCTCCCATCAATCAAAAAATTAAAAATCCTGCCGCGCCTGCTCCCGTCAATCAAAAAATTAAAAATCCTGCTGCGCCTGCCGCACCCAAAGACTAGAGCAACGCCGCGGTGGATATTTAAATTTACCTGCCGGCAAGGATATAAAAAAAGGGTGAAAAAACAAATGTGGCGGCGGCCTAGCTAATCTTTCGCACTAGCCCAACTAGCTAGCCACCGTTCTTCACTGATGTTCGCGACGGGAAAGGTGGTCTTTCATGATTTGATGACTCATTTACTTGCTTCGGCGCTACGATAGAGGAGGACCCAAAAAACGCGCGGTAGGGCATCCCACGTCTCGGCAAGGAATAATATATGAGAGCACCACCTGGGAGGACCCCGAAACCGCGCGGTAGGGTGTGCCACGTCTCGGCACGGAGGAAAAATGTGCGTGTAAAAATATATCAGACGCAGTAGTACCTATGGTTCGACCTCGGGACCCAGCCAGTCGGTCCAAAACACCCCACTAGCCACACAGCTTCATCATGCTAACGTGGCACGGAGGATAGGTGTGGTTAGCTCTCGACCAGCCACAACGTCTCTTGTTCTAGGCGATTTTCTATTTTCCAAGCTTTTGTTTAGTTATAATAACACCACGGGAAGCTAGCGCCGCTCTTCGTGTGTGCCCGTGCATCTAAAGGTTAGACGATGGAGAGGAGAGAGAGATCGCAGACCTGGGACCCACCAGTAAGTGAGTCAACGGTCATGCACGTGTTGACGAGGCACTCCCTCTACTCTACTCAGCGTAATACTGTATAAAATCAAGTTATGGGACAAAGCCAACAACCGTTGTTGTTTCAGGCTATCGACTTACGCTTTGTAGTCCAGGTTGCCAGTTCGAATCTCGTCTTTCAGATTGTTAGTTTTAGGTCCAAATTTGATCAATAACAAGTGGAACCCCCGTGTGTTGTTCCGATATTTTAGTGTAGGATGGTTTTTTTGAACAAACACTTTGCGCGGTTAGACAAGTAACGGCACGAGTTACACGTATTTTGCTAGTTTATGAACAAAAATGACAACGGCATAGAATATCACATCCACCCCGCAGCTTTGATGCTATGGTGATACGATCATACGAGTTTTTACATCGTTGGAAGTGAGATCCAATGGCTTGGGAGTAGTCTTTGTAATTATGCGCAATTTCCAAACTCTCCAAAGGTTTTTTTGCAAATAAAGGATTCAGGCCTCGTGTGTGCCGCTGCATCTTGGATCCAACGGCTCCCCGTTGCTCATATTAGGTGCTCCCCGTAGCTTAATTAGCCGCTACGGTGATACGAGCATCTAGGTCGTATGATCTATGATCAGATGGCACATGCGTAGTACTTGTACTTTCTGTGCAATTCCCAAACTCTCTCAGTCGTATATTACAAAAACATTCAAACCTCCTACTGTGGGCCGTTAGATCTTCGTGAACTCGTATCACCATAGAATCTATGGTGCGGGAGCACCTCATATTCACCCGTGCGAGAAAACATCAGGTGCTCTCGCAGCTTGGATGCTACGGTGATACGAGCTTCGGGGTCGTTTGATCTGAGATCCAATGGCATCTGAGCAGTCTTTGTGCTTGTAAGCAGTGGCCGAACTCTTTGGGGGCTTTTCTACAAAAAACCATTCAAACCACCGAGGAGTTGTTGGGTCAAAAATCCAACGGATCCGAAGAGCTTGTATCACCAAAGCATCTAAGGTGTGGTAGCACATGATATTCTTACATACAGGAGAATATGATGTCCTCCTTCATCTTAGATGCTACGGTGATACGAGCTTCGAGGTCGTTGGATATGGGATCCAAGGGCATCTGAGTAGTTTTTGTACAAATTGTTTGCAATTCTCAACCTCATTAAGGTTTGCTGTAAAAATATTAAGACATCATGTGAGCTGCTATATCTCAGATCTACAGGCTCCAAGCAACTCGTATCAGCATATAACATCTAAGGTGTGGGGGCAGATGATATTATCTCGGGGAGGACGGGGTTGCATGACCAATCGGTGTTTGGGAGCTAGGATGGGGACAAATATAATCTAAACATTCCTAAATAGAGCTTCACAAATTTATCTAAGGTCGAGGGGTTAACCCCCGACAATCTACATAGCTCCGCCTAAACACAACATTTGCATGTACTGTAGTACTATACTTAATATTCCTGTTTCAGTTTCCTGTTCATTTTAAATATTGAATTGAGGACCATGCATGTCTTACATTTTACTCCCTTCGTTCCTAAATATTAGTCTTTTAGAGATTTCAAATGGACTAGCACATACGGATGTATATAGACATATTTGAGAGTGTAGATTCACTCATTTTGCTCCGTATGTTGTCACTTGTTGAAATCTCTAAAAGACTAATATTTAGGAACAGAAGGAGTATTTTTGAATTCGTGTCATACATGCATGGTTTGGAAAAATAGATGCACTATACTTATTGGATTGTTGTTGTGTTCGTGTGTGTGTGTGGGGGGGCATATGCTTGATACATACAAAGTTTTCTCACCACCATATTGTTCATCTTTTAAATTTGAATTTGCAATGAAAAACTTACTAGGGTTACCATGAAATGTGAAATCCACGTTGAGATCATTATATCACAAACTCACTCTAATTCAAGAACTCGTCATAAATCAATTACCATGTCCAGATTACTATTTGCAAGGAAAATACGGGCATTGTAATACACATAGATTCGTTCGGCAATTTAAAAGATTCCTTTTGTATTCTCGAATGGTACCCAACGGCGTACCAGCAGACCTTGGCTCATGTTAATCCTCAAAAAAAACCGGGCTCGTGTCCTTCTGCTGGCGTGCGTAGTACACACATTAGCCAACCCCAACTAGTCGAGCCTCCGCGTTTCGAGTCGCAATATCTGGCGGCCTGAATTCCGGCCCTAGGAAATTCCCCTCATGTCCCTGGTCCATAATGACTACCGATGAACAAAGGAGGGATGATTTAGTAACTAGACAACGTTACCTACCGTGCCGAGCAAGGTTCAATTCCCTCGGTCGTCGCTCCCCAAGGTCACCCGTCAACTGCATTGCCTAGTACTACTACTACTACTACTACTACTACTACACCAGGATGAGCACAGAATTGAGCCCGTTTGTTCGTTCCTAGTACTACTTGAGTTAATATATCAGGCAATGCACTGGTACGGACAGATTATCCTTTTACTCTGCATATATAACTTGTCTGAAGTCTAACTAAGCAAAATGTTTGACCATATCCTTTCTTAAGAAATACAACAGGACAGATGTATCGCTTGAAAATTTATTGCATGATGCATGTTATGATGTTGTTTCGAATCCTGGATTTTAAATTTCATAAAATCCAAAAGTGACCAGAAATTCATGAAACTGAGCATGGTCACGTGATATGGCACAAATATTCCTTCGTAATTTTTTTCTTCAATTTGAGACAAGCTGCTTATGACAAGTTGCACAAATGAAGAGCCAAGGTATTTTGGAACAAAGACCTGTCACGTTAAGGCGAACGCTTTCACTATTGAAACCGTGGGCGTTTACATGCCGCCACGAGTCCCGCTTCTCATCGGCAGGTGCCGTCCGAGCAAGCGTGTGAGTCGACGGGAGGCGTGCGAGGAGACCGCTGCGCCGGCTGACAGGGAGGCATGCGAGCAGACCGCTGCGCAAGCTCACCGGGAGGTGAGCCCTTTGACCAGGCTCCGCCGCCCACCTTCGTCCCAACTACTCCCACTTTTAATGTCGCCGGCGCCGCAGTTTAAAATCAACCCCGCACTACCCGGTATCGCTACAATCTTCTCTCTCCCTCTCCGATTCTCCTGTCGTCTACCTCCAACCAGGCTGACGTAAACGTACGCCATGCCGCATCACGATGGTCTACCCTTAGTCTTCCAGTTTCCTGAGGAAGACACCCAGCCGGAGTCTCAAGAACATAAGGCGCTTTGGGACGAGCTTGAACCAGCCTTGCGGGAAGACGCCGCGCCTATCCCCACTCCCATTCAGGCTCCCGTCGCCCCGACTGCGCCAACGCCCATCCCCGTGGCATTGATGGGCTGGGAGCCGCACATTGTCGCCGAGCTTGATGCCACGGGATTCCACGAGGTCCCCGCTGACTTTCACGCGCCCATGCACCTGCCAGCGCCTGTGCGTGCACTGACGCGCACGCCCGTGCCGGTGCCCGTGCACCTGCCAGCGCATGCGCCTGCACGTGCACTGATGTGCGCGCCCGTGTCGGTGCCCGTGCACACGAATGTCTCCGCCGCGCCGTTGCCAGCGTCTATCCCCGCGCGGGTGCCAGTGCCCCCCTCAGCGGCATGGATGGCCGTCGTCGACCGCTTCCTTGAACCAAAGACAGTCGCCTCCTCCCGCCAGTTGACTCGCTCCTGGAGACCGAAGTCCAGAACATTGTGGCCTTCCTTGAAGCTAGGGCCAATGTCCAGGAGTATGCCAACAACGGTGCAAGACTCCGCCGTCGCCGTCGCCGTCGGTCAGTGGCCCGGCGACACACAGAGCACGGCAGAGGAGCCCCTTCCCACCGCAAGACACCCCCGCTGCCGCCGCGTAATCTAAATTTGCCATGAAAAACGTTCGGATTGCCATGCTTAAAATCCGAACGTTTATCATTTCCATTTATTTTAGATCGATCATCGTATGAATGTAAAGTCGGAGTCAGACTGAATGAAATCTATGGTTTGATCGATTGAATGTTCTGCTAGAGCCGTATCAAATTAAATATAAAACGTCATCAAGCCACATGTATTCCTTCTCATCCAACGACCTAGACTGCTTCAATGTCGAGCGCTCAACACGTTTAGCGTGCAGTTAATTTCATGCCAAAATAGTGCTAATCACATAATAACACGCAAATAATATCCTACTTAATATCTGCATGCACTTAATATACTTCCAAATTAACGTGCATTGCACGTACACATTGACTAGTACTACTAGTACGTGAAACTGGTGCCGTAATTTGTGAACGCGTTCAGATATGGTCAACGGCAACATCGCCCGCGAGTTCTTCGTGTTTGCCCGTGCGTCTAAACACAGAAGGGGAGGAGAGAGAGAGACCACACATGGAACCCACCAGTAAGTGAAGGCGAATAGTACGTGCTAACGAGCCGGTCCCACTAATGTACTAATAATAATATTACTCCCTCCGTTTCTTTTTAGTCTGCATATAAGATTTGGTCAAAGTCAAACTTTGTCAACTTTGACTAAGTTTAAAGAAAAAAATATCAAGATTCACAATATGAAATCAATATTGTTAGATGCATCATGAAGTTGATTTTCATACCATACAACTTTAGTATTATAGATGTTGATATTTTTTCCAACAATGTTGGTCAAATTTTATAAAGTTTGACTTTGACCAAATCTTATATGCAGACTAAAAAGAAACGGAGGGAGTACATGTTATCCATTAAATAGGCTGTGGTAATATCAAAACATTATATGAACAAAGGGGGGTACAACAAACATTGTTGTTCTACGTATGTTGCCTATTGACGTGCGGCTTGAAGGCCCTCGTCGCATGTTCGATCCTCGTCCTTTATTTTTTAATTTGTATATGGGTCCAAATTTGTTTCATGATAGGTGGGCCCCTCGGTGTGTAGTTTGTGGAAATTTAATTTGTGGGTCAAAATTTGTTCCATTCCAAGTGGACTATCGGTGTGTAGTTTTGTAGCTTATTTGTAATAATCAGAGTTTTTTGCAATAATACCATGGTGCGACATTGAAGGCGAGAAAGGACGTGCGAGAGAGTGATGACCGAGCCAGAGGGAAATCAATTGGGGGAGGTGCGGGGGTTGCAATGGTGTTTGGAGTAGTTGTGGGCCGAATGCTACGAAAATATAATCTACCACCGGAATAAATGCCTACACAAATTAATCCAAGGTTGGAGTCCCCCTCACAATGTAAATAGCTCCGGCTTTGCGAGGGATGGAGAGGTAGCTTCAATGTGTGGAAGATACGGCGTGAGAAAGCGAGGTTAATCGAGAGACATATAGATAGAGAGACAAAGTGAGTGTGGTCCGGTATTCATTGAAAAGATATATATGCTCTGGAGAGATATTGTCCGATTGAGCTTTTGGGAAGGGTGAGGGCTGTAAGATAGAGCTTGAGAGATGATCCAGTCACAGACATGTAGATATATTTTGTACGTGGGAGGAAGCAAGGTCAATTGATTACATATATAAAGGGAGAGAGATTGGGCGAGTGTGGGTCGTCGTGCGATCGAAAGAGTGATACGGGTTGGAGAGAGTGACCTAGATAGACAATGTGCATGAGAGAGTATACAATATGAATATGTCGAATTGGGCTCAAACATGGAGATATATCGTTTGTGTCCGAGAAAGACTGAGGTCAATCAAGACATACAAAGAGAGACAGAGAGAGAGGGAGGGAGAGAGAGATTGAGCGAGCGTGGCCCGCCATGAGGTCGAAAGAGTGGGGGCAGCTTGGATGGACTGACCTAGATAGACAATCTGCGTGAGAGAGTATAAAGTGTGTCGATCGAGGCCCGAACAGGGAGATATATCATTTTTGTGTGAAAGAAAACGAGGTTAATCGAGACTCAGATAAAGAGAGCGAGATTGAGCGAGTGTGGCCCGCCATGCGGAAGAAAGAGTGAGACGGTCTCGAGGGAGTGACCTAGATAGACAATGTGCGTGCGTGCGCACGAGAGGTTGGGGGCTAGATAGGCAATGCATGTATCTAGCGAGAGAGGGTGGGAGGGAGAGAGAGAGAGAGAGCTCGGCATGGGGTGCAATGGCGGGTGTGTGAGGTAAATACATTTGGTAACAGAGTGGAAAAAGGGGGTTGTATAGTTGAGAGAGTTAGAGATCGAAACATGGAGAGAAAGAATGAACGTTTGTCGGAAAACGATAGCTTCCTAAGGTGGTTAGGAGACGAAGATTGACCGATACAGGAAGTATGTAGCGTGTGTGCCAAGGGGGGGGGCCTAAAAACAACATTTGAATGTAGATAGTACTAGACTTAATATCGATGTTTCAATTTGGTGTACATTGTAAGATTTGAACTGAGGACCATGCATATGGGTAATTATTTCGAATTCGTGCCATACTAGGTTTGGAAAAGTTGACATTGACTCGATTGTTGTGCTATTTTTGTAGGTCATATGTTTGAATCCATCCAAAAGTTTTCTCACTACCATGGTGTTCATCATATACATATGAATTTGTATTAAAACGGTAGCGTGGATACAGTGAAATGCGAAATCCAAGTTAGAATTGGAGATCGCTATGTGACACACACTCTAATTCAAATAACTAATTATGTGGCACACACTCTAATCCATGTTAGCATGGATACCGTGGATACCGTTTCGTTTTTTTATTTTCAAATAACTCCTCATTACTTAATTTATAGTATCTCGTTTCGAATGACTAATTATTTGCAAGGAAAACACGGGAATGGTAATACATACATATTCGTTTGCAAATGAAAGAAGATTCGTTTGCATTCTCAAATCTCCTCTGAAATGTAGGCGCACCAGGCAGACCAGGGTCGTGGCGTGGTGGTCGCATGTGTCGTACGGTGGCTTAGCACCCAGCCACCCACCCGGACGATGCTTCGGTGCCTTAAGGCACCTACCTTTGTGTCTATGACATGTGGGCCCAACAGGTGGCTGGCCCACATGTCAGTGACCCAAAGACAGGTGCCTTTAAGGCACCGAAGCTGCGTCCC